>NC_046162.1:9430415-9662915 GCF_011064425.1 Rattus rattus | reverse complement strand
GCAAAAACAAAAATGGGTTTTCAAACTTGTCTATATCTGTGGGAAGCTTCCTTCCCAACTGCACTGTGTGTTCTTACCTTCTAGACTAAACAGTGCTGTGGATTGAAGGGGGTGGGGTAGGGGGCAATGTTCTAATGAGGACAAAAAGAGAAACCAAGAAGCAATATGGAAAAGCTATCACAAATTATAGATTTTTATAAACTTCCCCACATGGTGCGGTTTTACTTATGGAAACACAAGTTTCCATAATTACTGAAGAGATCACTGCAGGAGAACATCCATTCATGGAGTAACGAGGCATCCAATTACGGCAAGGAAGGAAGGGAGGAATGGGGGAGGGAAGGAAGGAAGGAAGAAAGGAAGGAGGGAAGGACAACACTGACTGTGAGCTGTGTGAGAGGAGAGCCCAGCAGCACGGAGAAAGAATCCGATGCCCAGATGGAACCCTGAGAGACCGTCGGAAGCTGACTGCTCATGAGCCCTGCTCTAAGGTTGATGTGGGTTGTTGGCATCCTGGTAGAAGCAGAAGAAAACATCTGCTCAAAAACAACTTCTTGTTGTTGTTGAGTGTGACAAGGGCTCTGGATGACAGTTCAAAGGCCTTAAGTCCTTTCCTCAACTCCATGCTCAGTATAGAGGTTCACAGAATGTTTATGTTCACCTGTATATACATGAGAGGTATATACACAAATCAGAAATTTGAGTGTGAAATGGCCTGCATAAGCTCATGTGATTAAATACGAGGTCTCAGGAGGTGAAACTGCAATGAAAACTGAGTCACCGGGGAGGGGGTACTTCAGATTTTGTACCCCACCTACTTCCTATTTACTCTCTGCTGACTCTGTGTTCATGTAACAACTATGGCCAGATGCCTTCCCTGCAGCAATAGACTGTGTGACCTCAAACTGCAAGCTCAAAATAAGCCCCTCCTGGTCAAAGATGCTTTTTGAATGCTTCTTGGCAGATATTTAGACCACAACAATGAGAAAAGCAATCTGTGTGTGTGTGTGTGTGTGTGTGTGTGTGTGTGTGACACACTCTACCATTTAAGAGCACCAAGGCAATTTTAGCCCATGCTGTCTAATTACAATGCCTGTAACATCTTACTGTTGCATAGCAACTGCCAACATTTTGCCAGTTTGTTCATTGCACAAGTATAGTAAGTGCCTACACTTTACCAGTTGCTTTGTGGGGAGCTGTCATGAATGTTATGCAGCAGATATGTGAGTGACTCAAGTGTAGCATCAATGCCCATTTTACTGTTGAGTAAACTGAGGTCCAGCAAAAGTAGAAAAGGCAACTCAAGTCACTTGTGCTGATATGAACAGGAATGGCCCCCACACACTCAAGTGCTTGAATGCTTGGCCCATACACAGTGGCACTACTTTAGCAGATATGGCTTTGTTAAAGGTAGTTTGTTACTGTGGGAACAGGCTTTGAGGTCTCATATGCTTGAGCTATGCCCAGTGTGCCACAGAGTCACTTCTGCTGCCTGCAGATCAAGTTGTATAACTCTTAGCATATGTAGCACCATGTCTGCCTGCACACCACCATGCTTCTTACCATGATGATAATGGACTAAACCTCTGAACCATAAACCAGTCCCAATTAAATATTTGCCTTTATAAGAGTTGCGGTGTGGGCTGATCATGGAAACAGAAACTAAACAGAGACACAGAGAAACTAAAAGAAGTTATGAACCAAATAGATTTAACAGATATCTATAGGATATGTCATCCTAAAACAAAAGAATATACATACTTCTCAGCACCTCATGGTACCTTCTCCAAAACTGACCATATAATTGATCATGAAACAGGCCTCAACAGACACAAGATCAAAATAATCCTTTGCATCCTATCAGATCACCACAGACTAAGACTAGTCTTTAATAACAACGAAAACAGCAACATAAACTCCACATACACATGGAAGTTGAACAATGCTCTACTTAATGATAACTTGGTCAAGGAAAAAATAAAGAAATTAGAGAAATACTTTTTCGAATTTAGTGAAAATGAAGGCACAACATACCAAAACTTGTGGGACACTATGAAAGCAGTGCTAAGAGGAAAACTCACAGCTCTGAGTGCCTCTAAAAAGAAACTGGAGAGGGGTTGGGGATTTAGCTCAGTGGTAGAGCGCTTGCCTAGCAAGCACAAGGCCCTGGGTTTGGTCCCCAGCTCTGAAAAAAAAAAAGAAAAGAAAAAAAAAAGAAACTGGAGAGAGCATACAGTAGCAGCTTGACAGCACACCTAAAAGCTCTAGAACAAAAAGAAGCAAATCCACCTAAGAGGAGTAGAAGGCAGGAAACAGTCAAACTCAGGGCTGAAATCAACCAAGTAGAAACAAAAAGAACTATACAAAGAATCAACAAAACCAGGTGCTGGGTCTTTGAGAAAATCAACAAGATAGATAAACCCTTAGCCAGACTGACCAGAGGGCACAGAGACAGTATCCAAATCAACAAAATCAATAATGAAAAGGGAGACATAACAACAGAATCTGAGGAAATTCAAAAAATTATCAGATCCTAGTACAAAAGCAAACCTTTGTACTCAACAAAACTGGAAAAGCTGGAGAAAATGGATGATTTTCTAGACAGATACCAGGTACCAAAGTTAAATCAGGATCAGATAAACCATCTAAACAGTTCCATAACTCTTAAAGAAATAGAAGCAGTCATTAAAAGTCCCCCCCCCAAAAAGCCCAGGACCAGATGGGCTTAGTGCAGAATTCTAGCAGACCTTCAAAGAAAACCAATACTCTCCAAACTATCCCACAAACTAGAAACAGAAGGAGCGCTATCCAGTTCATTCTATGAAGCCACAGTTACATTGATACCTAAACCACACAAAGACCCAACAAAGAAAGAGAACTTCAGACCAATTTCCTTTATGAATATTGATGCAAAATTACTCAATAAAATTCTCACAAACTGAACACATCAAAACAATCATCCATAATGATCAAGTAAACTTCATCCCAGGGATGCAGGGATGGTTCAATATACAGAAAGCTATCAATGTAATCCACTATATAAACAAACTCAAAGGAAAAAACCCACACGATCATTATATTAGATGCTGAGAAAGCATTTGACAAAATTCAACACCACTTCATGATAAAATCTTGCAAATATCAGGAAATCAAGGCCCATACCAAAACATAGTAAAAGCAATACACAGCAAACTGGTAGCCAACATCAAAGAATTATGCCATGGCCTGGAATCCTGGACTGAAAAAAAGGCAGACTAAGCATGAGCAACTAACTGCCTTTTTCCTAACTTCCTCACTGCAGGGAGCAGACGAAGTCTTAAGTAAGTTCTGTTGACATTGGCAAGGCCATGTCAAGGTCCCCCAATGACTCAGACTCATGAGAATGGCAACCTCTTCCCATGGCCTATGTGTTAGTGTGTGTAGAAAATGTCAACCACAGCTTTGTCCTCTGGGATGTTTACAGAGCGGTCCCCCTACAAAGAACCTCTTCCAAGATTAGCTAAATCTGCCTCCTTGTCCAGCTGTATAAAATCGTCCCGCCTCCTTGTCCATCTGTGCTTCATAAGCCTCCTTGACTCATACATAACCAAATGCACTGAGTTTCCAAGCTGTTTCTGTCATGTCTGCAACACAGTGGACATCTCACCAACCCCTGTCTGTCAGTTCTTCTTTCCCCTTCCACCCAGTAATTAGTCAATTCCTAAGTCACGCAGGTCACAGCACCTCAAACTCTCACTGTCCTGTTCCCCATCTCTGGACCGTATTTTTAAACTGTGGCCAGAACAAACCCTTCCTCCATTAGCTTGTTTTTATCGTGTATTTTTCATGACAATAGAAAAATAAGTAATGGAAGTGTTGGCTGGGAACAAACGACACCCAATGAACAAAAAGACTAATTTAAAAGACCAAGAGAACTGTGCTCAGGTGCTATAAGCTCTTTGGAAGGTAGAGGCAGGATTGAAAGTTCAAGGCCAGCCTGGACAAAAAGAAGACTTCAATGACATCCTTATGACATTTCCTCAAAATAAAAATTAAAATTGCAGAAAGAGCTCAGTGGTAGAGTACTTGCCTAACACGTGTGAAGCTCTAAATTCACCATAGTACTGGGAGAAAACTGAGTTGAGTGAGACTATATTATTATGTACAACAGGAGTCTTCAAATACCAGAGAAATCTATGAATAACACAGTGTGGTGGATAGTTTTAATTGTCATCAGGACACAATCTATGGTCTCCCAGGAACAGAGCATCAGTGAGGGACTGTCTAGCTTGTGTTTCCTGTGGGTTGTATATGGGGAGTTGTCCTGTTTAGTGAAAAGACCTGCTCACCTTAGATGGTGTTGTTTACTGAACAGAGGATCCTGAGTGTAAAAGAATGTATACACAGACTTGAGCATTGGCTGGTGTGATGCTGAACATTATGCCTAAAAGATAAATTTACTGTGCTGGGCTTGTAAAAACAAAACAAACAAAAACAAAAACAAAAACAAAAAAACCACTGTTTTAGCTTGTATAAGTCATGAGGAAATTGCTCCTACCTTGAATGGACCCTGTCTGCTGTCCTGACATAGATCACTTCCTGGTGCCACTGAACTAGCCTTTAAATTAAAAAAAAATGCTGGTTGTTGCAAAATATTCCAGTGCCTCAGCTATCCCTACAAGATAATGGGTCACAAGATTCAACCAGCTAGCGGCTAAGCTCTGCTTTATATGAAATACCTGCTTCCCTAGATGGCTAAGACACCCGCTGAGCATCTGTGATACAAAATCAAGCCTTGCAACACCAAGACAGAAAAAAAGTTAATCTGGCTCCTTCAAATTGTAATTTTGTGGGTTTCGTCTTTATAATCCTTTGACTAACAATAGCCAGGCCTTTTCTAGAGAACTCTCTCTGGTTTTGTCCTGGACAGTCTTATAAAAGCCTCTAATTTACTAAAACCAAAACTTGAGTGAGACCCACAACCACATGCATGCAACAATATGTAAGTAACCAGTGTTTGTCTTGGGAGCCTATCATTTGGTACTCAGCTCTTAATATTCAATAAATATCAATAATAAATAAATAATAAATAAATATCAATAATAAATAAATAATATCATTTATTTATGTGCACTCCATAGACCCTTCTCCCTTCCTGTCCCCATAACTAGAAGGAGTTAGTGAAACTGAAATTCAAACTTCTTACTGTCTCCTTGGCTCAGCACTATGGGACTATAGGTGCCCGTAATCTATCCCTGAAGATGAATTCATATAATAAGATAAAAATACATTCCCATATGTCACTGTGATGAATTTTTCTGGAAAGATGTTTGGCTGGAATTTCATCTGAACCCAAAGCTCCCTTGAGGATATTTGAGAGCCACAGTTAAATGATGACTAGAAGGTACCCCTGGTACAGAAGGTTCGTAATTGTTATTTATAGCCACTGCTTAGAAGGAGCAGGGTATGGGGCACTGGAGGACTGAACCATGCAAGGTGCACTAGTGGAACTTTGAGAATAATTTACTGCTCAAGGTCAAGGACATTGCAATAACAGAGAGCCTTTCAATCCCAGAAACCTCTGTTGAGGGAGGAGGCTCCTGGCAGCTGTGCAAACCTGTCTTTCAGGATTCACTATCCCTTTGAGCCCATGGGAAAGGCAGCAGCCCCATCATTGATCATTCTCCTCAGAGTGGTCTCTTTTCATTGGTGCCCTGGCTTTCATTGGTAAACCCATCCAGTTTCAAGCAGAGGAGCCCCATTAAGGCTGGCCTGGGTGGTTAGGGAAATAGCCCACTCAGTAAAATGCTTGCTGTACCATTCTAAGGACCAGAGTTCAATCCTTCGAACCCAGGAAGTATGACTCCGTGGCTCACTCTTGTAATTCCAGGGGTGGGGAAGTAGAGACAGAAGGTCCCTGGCAGCTGCCAGTCTTGCTGACTCAGTGAGTTCCAGATCCCTGTGGCAAGGCTGGGGTGGGGGTAGGTGGGGGAAACCCAGTCTCAAAAACTGCTTCTGCAGCCTTGAGGCCTCTCACTGTGCCACTGCTCACAGTCCTGGGCCCACACCAGCTGAGAGTTCCTCAGACGCAAACACCATGCCCCTGCTTCAGGAGCTTCTTCTCACTCTTTGCTCACGCTGGAAGCTGCTTATTTCACTTGTGCTCTTAAATGCAGACTGCCTTTCTTCCTCTTCTGCTTCACTTCCCTGTGACTCTCTGGCCCTCAATAAAGCGAGCGCAGGATCTCAGTCAGCAAATCCCAAATCACTGTTTTTAGCCAAAGAAAGGTAAACCCCAAACCGTTCTCTTTTAGCCTCCGTCCACAAGATTTTTGTCAGCCAATCAACTCTCACCTTAGATCTTGGGCTTCTATTTAAAGATTATTTAATCCGTGTGGCTCATAGGCTATGGACCATGGCCAAAGGCACTAGAATACACCCTGGGCAGCCCAAATTCATCACAAGATTCTGCTTCTTCTCCAGATGGCTGGAGAGATGGCTCTGTGCTGAACCAAGTACAGTTTCCATCATGGATGTCTGGCGGTTCAAAACTACCCAAGGGGCTTCACCACCTCCATCTGAGAGCGCCTGCATTTACATTCAAAATCCCTCACAGACACTGTAAGGATCCATGAGTCAAAGACACCCAGACTCAAGTAGTACTTAAACTCAATAAACACGCAAAGTATTTTATTCTGCAGAAGCCGAGCATGGTGGGGTCTCCCATTACCAGAATAGAGGGACAACCAAGTGAACTCGCAGGCCTGATTTAAAGCTCATTAGGGGATTCTGGGGTAGATGACCTTTATCTTAGTCCGTCTCTAGGGACATTCTATTACTAGGGCATGGGGAGCTGGAAACTGTTGCTGGGAAGGTCTGGGAATTGCCACTGAGGAAGTGGCTGAAAAAGTCTCAAACCATCGCTGACCTATTTATTCATTGCCTTTGCCTCAGGCTGGACAGCTTCTGAGGCCTGGACTTGCCCAGTTCTTGGAAACAGAGATTTGGGCCTTGTCTCTTCGCCTGCCAATTTGAAGCCTGTCATGGAGTCAGCCTAGCCTTCCCAATACCTATTTAAAGCACTAAACTGAAGCAAGCAGGCGGGTTTCCGATGGCTCGGTCTCAGTGGGAACCTTTACATAAACAACCTACAAACTGTTTCCCTTTTGTGTGTGTAGAGGAGTGCTTCTGATACCTTGATTTAATTGGGAATCTGCCTGTACCGACTCTGAAGGTCCTTGTCCCCAATTGGTTCTCGGTCTATCAATAAAGATGCCAGTGACCAATGGCTGAGCACAGGGCGGGACACTTAGAGTTGCACAGGAGTTCTCAGGAGAATCTCAAGGACGGGGGAAGGAGGGACACAGTAATGAAGGAGATAAAGGCAACCAGCCATGCCAAAATTAGGGTGGGCATCCACTGACCACTTCCCTGATTGGGCCTGGAATAGCAAGGGGAGGTTTAGGAATTCCCAGTCATTGAGTTAGTTAGCCAAGGCATTTTAAGATTAACGTGTGTGTGTGTGTGTGTGTGTGTGTGTGTGTGTGTGTGTGTTCCATTTGCAGATCTGAGATAGCTCCTGGGCAGGTGCATGTCTGCAACTTGCTGGGAGCCCAAGGCAATACGGCCAAAAAAAAAAAAAAAAAAAAAAAAAATCACTGCAACAAAATGTGTCTCTAAAAGACCATGACAATAATAAATGCAGTTATTTGTATTAATCTCAGGCATACAAATAAATAAGCAAGTAACTTTTATATGAGACCTAGGAACAATGAGAATGATATTATCAGTTATATTCCTACCCCAAATGTAATCTCCAAAAGTGTTTCTCTGTCCTGCTCACCGCTGTATCTGTAGCCACTAGAACATGGTACATGCTTAGCAGATGTTGGATGCAGAAGTGAGCCTGAGGTGGTGTGGAGTGAGCAGACTCATCGGTAGACCTGTTTTCACTATCTGTACCTGAGATGTACCACATTAGTGCAGGGGAGGGTTGTAGACAATATTAACCACTGTCATCACACTGCAGATGAGAAGCAACATCCCAGAGAAGGGTGTAGTTCACCAGGATCGCACAGCAAAGGCAAAGCAGAGAAAGCATGCATCCCTTAAGCCATTCCGGGTCCCTTCTATTTCACTCTGCGGCAAGCACCTTGCAGACTCCATATTTGCTATTCTTTGAGCATCTGGCTGTGGCTGTGTGCTCAGAACACCATGAGTGTTCAGTAAGTGCTGACAAGCTGGATTTCAGAACAGGTCGGAGCTTCTCCCCGAAGGACAAGAGGCAGATGGGCCATCAGTTAAAGTCAATCATACCAATTGGAGTGACTGACTCAATTTTAAGTGGTGGTTCTCATAAAAAAGGGGGGGGGAGTTCATAGGGAAAGAAAGAAGAAAGTATCTATGAAGACTTTGTACACTCTACATAGTGCAGCGTAAAGGCTTTAAGGTAAACAGGAAAGAAGCCCTCACCTCCTGCAACAGGCGAGTCCAGGCTATGGGTGCATTTCAGGTGTCCCTTCCTGAAGATCAAAGCCATCATGGGTTTGTAGTATTGACGTCCCACGTCTCTACAGTTCTAGCAACATGTGAGCAGAATGACTCCCCCACAGCACAGACTGTCTGCAAGGCACAGCAAAGAGCCCAGTGGTTTGGGTTTCCATCAGAGATCTAAAACTTCCTATGATTGGGTCAGCTTATGTCTTATGGCCGTTCCTGAATCCATCACTGTGGGAGGCTAGGCACTGCCGACTGGCTGGCTGCCTCACATTCTCTTAACTGTGGGTCCAGATATTTGTGTTAATATCTAGAAGCCAATTTTAAGAGGGAACAGGAAATGGATCCTAACTGAACTTAGTTTCTACCCTTAAACACACAGAGACAGGGTGAACGTCTCCAGGGACTCCATGGAAGGAAGAGAGTTTGAGAAACCACCACCCTTTAAACCAAATTTAGACATCTTTGTTCAGAGTTCCACGGTAGTGAAAAACTCCTGATTCACACCTACAGTAATATTCAGCAATAAGTCACATCTGGCCTTCTGACATGTTGAAAACAGGGAGAAAGCTGGAGAGATGACAGCGCCATCTATCTCCAACAAACATGAAGACTTTGTTTTAATATTACTTCTCCTTGCTTTATCTCTCTAAATCAAACACACACACACACACACACACACACACACACACACACACACACACACGAGCACAGAGAAAACTCCAGTTTTAAGTGACTCTTCCACAGACACAAATTCCTAAACCTTTGCATGTATATGTGTGTGCATATGTGTGATGTCGCTATGTCTGCACATGTGTCTTGTAACTCAATGTTGTTTACTTTGATTTTTGAGGCAGGGTCTCTCTTTCACTTAGAACTTTCTAGGTAAGAATGGTTGGCTGGACAGAAAGTGCGAGGAAACCACCTTTGTTTATGTGCTCCCCAACACTGACATTATAAGCCCTTGTAATCCCATTGAGCCCTGCTTTTTGCTACTTGGGGTCTGTGGGGTTAAGCCCATGTCCTCATGCTTGCAAAGCAAGAAGCACTACAGTCACTGAAGTCAAAGGGAGTATCTAAAATTGAGTAGGTGGCCTTCTCTACAAGCCACTATGCATCCTTATAAAATGTGCAGGGTCTTAAGCTGAGAAGACTGAGACTCCAATCCACAATACCAGAGAGAGAACCCCCTCCATGACTCTGTTCTCACGCTGTGGTCAGATAGTTCTCCCAATGCTAAGCCTTCCAGGATAGAAAGCACCCTGAGCAAGAGCCTCCTGTTGATACACTGACAGCTGCTGGATAAGAGAGTGGGAATGCAGCAAAACTACTTCTCGTGTGTTTGTGCTGAAGAATACGGCGTCTCCGAACACTGTTTAAACTCAAATGCCAGCAATCCAGCAACACATCATGCCAAGGTGCAGGGTTCTTGAGGTTGGAGGAAAGGACCCCAGAGGAGTATTGGCCTCATGAGTTCATTGTAAGTGAAGCTCAAGGCCATGTTGAGAGGAGCCTTCAGGACCAGGGCAAAACTAATGCAATTTCTCTTGGCATAAGCCTTGGCATAGAGTAGCTGCTAAGTGTCAAGCGACAGCGAAACACTGTGGCAGTGAATGAGTGCCAGATATGCTTTATTTATTGATTGCAACTCAAATTAGCTCAAGGGGGAAAAAAATCTGCAAAAAGCAGATAACTGGCTCCTGGCTGCTGGTTCTGGCAAGTTAAAGATACGGCTGCTTTCATTGAGGAGTGGACCCAGGGACACCATTTAGGTGTAAGTGTTCTGTCTCTCCTTGTCTTTAGCTTTCAGAAGGGGCAGCCTTATCGTCATCTTCCACACAGTCTACCCACGTGAAGGCAAACACTGTTGTCCCGGTCCCTCTCAGCCCTGTGACACAAAAAGTGAAGCCTCTCCTCCTACACTGAATGGAAATTGCATAGGGAGTTCTCTGATTGGCCTGGCTTGGGTAGGTTTCCAACATCTGGTACACACAGCATGAGCCAAAGGCTTTGATTGCCTGATCGACAGGTCTTGGGTACACATGCTCTGCAGTGTTCAGGCTTTCCACTAGCAGACAGAAACATGATGCAGTGTGACCTAAAAGCTGAGTCCCCCTCTTTCTGAAATTCAAGCTCAATTGTTTGCCTAGTGTTCTATCCGGTATCTTAAAATGGGATCCAGGTGAGGCTTCTGGAAATCGAAATCTTTTAAACTCAGCTGCTGGGGAAAAGGATGGCTAAATGAATGGACAATACCAAAACTTCCCTTTGCCTTAGTTTCTCATTAACATGCTCCTGGCACCCGGAAGAACTCAAAACTTGATGGAGAAATGGAAGAGAAACAGAACTATAAGGCAACACTTATAAACCTGCCCCAAGTAACTGGGAACATGGCTCAGTTGGCAAGGGCTTGCCATACGAGCAAGAGGACCTGGGTTCAAATCCCCTGTGCCCTCCTAAAAAGTCAAGTGTAGCAATGTAGATCTGTTACTCCAACATTCAGGGGACAGAGATAGGCCAATCCCTAAAACTTACTTGGTCAGTCAGTCTAGCCAAAGCAATGAGCTCCAGGTTCAGTAAGAGGCTCTGACTCAAAATCTAAAGGTAACAGTAGCTGAATAAGGCACTTGATACTGACTTTTGACCTCCATACATATGCATACAACCTTGCACACATGTGCATATGTACAGGGACATATATACATACAGGGATATAGCACACAAAGAAATATACACACATATATCATAATACAACTAAAGAATAAGTGCATGAAGAAAGAAAGGAAAAGAGAGAGGGGGGGCGGGGAGGGAGAGAGAGATCTAAAAGAAGTTCTGTGGCCAGATGGATTTAGAAAGGCCCAGGGTCTGAATGACTTTCACTAACTTTAGCACGATCTTCTCAAACGCTGTGTACAGTGGGAAGCTTCTAATGAGAACAGACTCGGGAGCTTGCGTTCCGTGGAAATCATCGTTCAGTGCCGAGCTGCACCTCTACCAGTGTGTGAATGGAGACCCACAGTTGCCTCTCCAGAGCATACCATGGCGTCACTAAAGAACACAAGACTCCAGAAGACACTGACTGCATCTCACGGTATCTAATTAAAACTAAGAGGCAGGGGTGCAGTCCTCTCCAACATGGTCATTTCCCAAACATTTAGGTACCACATTCTGAACCAGCCAGGCTGCTGTGCCTCTGAAAGTCCTGCTGCCACCTTTCTGCTTCATGAACCGGCCTGTAAGACTCCCAGCATCCACTAGGACAAGATTTAGAGAGGGATGTGCAGAGAGTGGGGTTCTGTGGCACTTAGATTCGTAGCCCTATCACTGCGAATCCATGAAAATTAAGAGGAACACTGAAGGAAAAATGAGTTGACAGGCTGGAAAAGGACCTCATTAACCTTGACCTCCAGGCACAAGCTGGGTACTGCTAACCCCTTCCCATCAAGTCCATCAGTTGCTGCCCCACGACCTGGATGATACGGGTAGAGGCCTAAAGCTAAAATCTTTACTTTTTCTCAGTTACTCAGTAGAGAGATGGAGACAGCAGCTTGAGTCCTTACTCTTAGAGAGGAGTGTGCAGTGAGGGAGCTTTTACCCTCCACACTGCTCTGCTCCACACTCTCCTTCAGCCCTACACTGTACGCTGCCTTCCTGTGCCGTTCCCTGCTCTTAAATGGGTGCTTGTCAAACCTGCCCTCTGCCAAGCTCCCTCTACCAAGTAGCTTCTCCGTCTGTGTTCCCTGACCATTCTCCACCTCGTGTCTGATCTCAGCATCTCATTGAAAATTAGATATTGGTAGTTGCCTGTGACGATAATGAACCATTCATGTCTCAATTTGAAAAGGCATTTGAGACACCTGTTTTCATTAGTAATTACAGATAATTGCTATGGCAGAGGGTTTTTCTTTAATTATTACACAGAAAAGGTCTTTAAGAAATGGAACAATTAATTTCCTGAAACCTTACTGAGAGCAAATTATGCCGTTAGCCCTCACTTTGTCAAGTATTTGTAGGCAATAGAGCTTGGCTTCTTGCACCGGCAAGAAGTAAATCATGTTTTAGAACCAGCCTTCTGGCATATTCCAGCTATGGCTAAGTATGTTTTAATGCATTCTTTGGAGTTCACTCATTCATTTTATGAACACTTGTTGGACGACCGCGCGTCAGCGCCCTGTTGGATACCAGGATTGTCATGCTTCACTTCATTCATTCACTGCCTCACCCAACTATTCCAGGTTCCAGGTGTGCGTGGCTCCAGACATTTGAAACACAGCATAGTTATGAAGCCACAGTACAGGCCTGTGCCAGGAACTAGTGAAGAAGTATTCCTATTCTCTAGCCTGTTTTCAACATCTGAATTTGTCTAAATTGTATGAGTCAGAAGCAATCCAAATATTTACCAAAAGTAAGAAACTGTTAAATGAATCATAATAATCTGTAATCATTAATAAATGTATTTCTCAAAAAAGGTACAAGTGATTTTTGATACATTGAAATGGGTAAAAGAAAAAAAAACTATTACACAATTTTGATTCTGCAAAGTAAAAGAGACTTGAAGAAGGGCTAGGGAGGTGCCTAAGTAGGTAAGAGGATCTGCTGTGCAAGTGTGAGGACCTGGGTTCAAATCCCCAGCACCCACATCAGAAGCTGGCATGACTGTGTAACCCCAGCCTCAGAGACAGGGGTGTCATAAGAACGCACTGTCCAGCTCACCTGGTTGAGAAGAGGAGCTTCTAGTTTAAAGAAAGGGCCTGTCTCAAGGAAATAAGGTAGACACGCGCATGGAAAGCTGGAAAAATATAAGCCGAGGAGGGTGACAGCCACACCCACCTTCCCATCCAGCAAACCCATATCTGCATACTTGAAATCCAGACCTGTAACTGCAGAGCCTCAGAGGCTGGGGCAAAAGGATCTTAATTCTGCCTGGAGGCACAGGGAAACTGTCAGAAACAAACAAAACGCAACATAGTAAAAGATTTAGAAGAGATATCAACATTCAGTGTTAATTTCAGTACAGTGCAGAAAGGGAAAAGAGCAGAGCATACTAGTAATCCCCCTGCAGCGGGAGATAGCATGACTTGGTGCTGAGGACGGGACACAATGTGAAACAGGCCCATCACAGGTTGACAACTGCTGCCCAGTATAACTATTGAGTGTATAAACTAGTTAAGTTCTCAGAACCAAAGGGTAGAAAGGTGGTTACCATGGAAAGGAGAGACAGTAAATGGTTAAGAAATATGCATTTCCAATGAAGCAAGATGACCAAACTCCTGAGATCTGCTGTATCATGATATCATGTATCATGGTGCAGAGATCAAATTATACTATAGTCAAAAATAATAATGAACACCTTTGGTTAAGAGAGGAGTCTCTTACTAAGTACTATGACTATAAGAAAATAAATAGAAGACTATAAACCAAATGAAAGCTGTGAATGTGTCCAGCGACTACAGCAGAAGCGGTGGTCACACTTGGGGGAGTTGGGGGTGGGGGCGCTTTGCTGTGCCTTTCAATTCCCAACAATAAACATGTATTACTTGTACAGCTGGGAAGTGGAGTGGAGAGGTAGAGAAGTGAGTGGGAGGGCAGAAGTTAGGGCCAAGGGGCTGGGAGGGCCACAGGGCTGGGGACAGGACTCTGTGGGGAAGAGCATCCAGTATGCAAAACCAGGCATGGCCACACATGCCTGCATCCCCCAGAACCAGAGAAAGGAGACAATGGACCAAAGAAACTCCCAGGCCAGACAGGCTAGCCCATACCATGGGCTTCTGATTCAGTGAGACACTGTTTCAAGGGGGCAGGGTGAGATTGACAGGGGATACCAGGATCCTCCTCTGACTTCAGCATGCATATGTAGAGGCACAGCATACGCGCACACACACACCATGCAAAGTTAATGTTCTCGGGCATATCAGCCTTAAAGAGCTAAGCTGACAGGCACAGAGAGCCAAGCTCTCAGATGATAATACACCTGAAGATGACAGTGAAGACAGCAACAGGGAGCCAGTTCCCTCCACCCCTGTGAGCCCCTCATTACAGATCATCAGCGTGGAAGGTTCTAAACCCCAGAATTACTGTGTACCATGCTCCAAGCACACACTTCTCAATAGATTCAGCCTGGGGTGGGGGTTGGGAGGAGGCATTTCAATGATGAGAGTCTGTGTGGTTGTAATGCATACGCACAGGATGGATTCTAAGCCACACTGTACATCAGAATTACTCTGGAGATCTTCTGGTAAGACTGATTTCCCAGTGCCACCTGAACATTCTGCCTTGATCTAAGTGCAGCTTGGCACCCTGAATTTTAAAAAAGATTAAAAATCTCCCCAGATGGTTCTAGGATGCAAGTGTTTAGGGCGTTCTTCCTCTCTACCGTTGTACCCGGGTGGCTCAGGGGCCAGCAGTGCTGGTACCACCTGGAGCTTGCAGGCCATGTAGACTCAGCCCCCTCCTCTGACGTACTACAGTGCGATCTCTGTATTAGCACACTCAGGTAGTCTGTGAGTGATGTAAATAACTTATATCATCTAAGACGATAAACTCTGGGTCTCCGGGATTCTTTCAAGTCAAAATCCACACCCCTCATCTCTAGCCCACCTCCACCTTCTTGAAAAGGGAAAACCTAACTTGAGCCTCACGGTAGACAAAGTAAGATTGTTCTCACTAATGGCAATCGAGACTTAGCCACCCAACCTTCCCAATCCATCCAGAGGGCATGCACCTGCTCCAAGAAGCTGCAGGAACATGTTGGGGTGGACAGAATGGCCACAGAAGAGAGCATTTTATCACGGATCAACTTCAAGAGCTCCCCCACCCCAAGTCCCTCACAACAAAGCAGCAGCAGCAGCAGCCAGTTCCTCTGCACCCTGGTTTGTGGCTGTGAAGTCAGGTGCTCTGAGGGTGCACTCTTAGGGTGCAGTTCCTGCCTCTAACAACCTCATGAAGGATTTAGGTCACAGGAAACACCCTGGGTATCCCGCATGAGAATGCAGGGACCAAAGGGAAGAAACTGTGTGCTTTAAAGAGCCCAGCATTATGATCACTTGAAGATAAGGCTAAATTTTCTTCTGTGCAGCATCTCTGGAGAGGGGTTCATAAATGTGCTTTGTGTGATCAGCCTTGGACCACAGCAGTCCTGCACCTGCTGTGGCCTTCAGCATGGGCAAGAGGCCAAGTGCCTGCACAAGTACAGACTAGGTCTGTTGCATCCTGACGTGGCTGTCAGAGCAGCATGTCACCAGTTTGCCTTCGGCAGTCTGGAAGGCACTACCCCCTCCCAAATATAGATTTGTATGGTTTCAGAAGAAGCAGCCGACCTGGAAGATGAAAGTGGGAAGTTACTCCTGAGAAAAGCTTGAAGCAAAGGAGGCAGCATATCCCTCAACTCAGGAACATCCTGTTTGCCTAAACCACAGAAGAAACAGTCTCCTGTACTGGAGACAAAAGTATCAACAATGTGCTCTTTTTTTTTTTGACACAGATCCATATTTCTTTTATGAGTGTGGTGTGTGTGTGTATGTGTGTGTGTGTGTGTGTGTGTGTGTGTGTCTGCCCGTCATGTGTACATGCATGTGTGCATGTGAGTGCAGGTGCTCATGGAGTCCAGGAGAGGGCATCAGGGTTACATTTGAGTCACACGTGGATGTGAGCCACTCAGCATGGGCGCTGGTGACAGGTACTTGAGTTCTCTCAAGAGCAGCAAGCACTCTGCACCACTGAGCCAGCTTTCCAGCCCCAGACCTGGAGCGCTCACTAGCCTTGGAATGTTGGAAGTTCTGAAATCAGTAGACTAGGACCCCCACATGGTAAGGCCTTGCAGATGTGGGACAGGCTGCACCCCTGAAGCACAGCGGCCTTTCCCATCTCCCCTGTCTCCTCCTAGACCATCTTTCTCACTTTAAGCTTTGTTCTTGGCCCTTTTGGACACCTGAGCTTGAAGACTTTGTCATGAGTGCAGGCAGGGGCTGCTCCTCCTTGTCATTGACTGTGTAGGCTAAAGTGCACAAACAAGCAGTTCTCCTTCATCCCCGATGCTGCTTCTCACAGGTACACCCAGTCATCTCCACACCCTGACAACCCTCACTCCTGCTCAGGCCCTGCCAGCCTTAGACAGCTCTCACGGCTGTCCCATGTCACAAACAGAAAGGAGGAAAGGTTAGAGACCTTTCCAAAAGATGACAGTCTGAGCCCGACCGAGGCTTCTTCCTGGAGCTCCATACTCCTGCATGTTCTTGGGCCCTGCTGGCTGAAGTCCCTCCACACCGTTGTAAGGGACGCGCTTTATACAAGCACGGAAAACTGAACAAAGGAGGCTGCAGCCTTTCCTTCTGAGCCCTGACTTCCTAAATAGGTAAGAAAGCACGCAGAAGCTTGGGTCATTAACCACATCTCAGTCGATTTAAGTCAATTCCAAAAATTGCCAGAGGCAGACACCAAACTCTCTGCTTCGTGTGTTTGAACGGAGGAAAGATACTGAAAATGTTTGAAATTGTGACCCATTTTTCTAGCTAAATAAACAGAATTTAACTTTTTAATGTAATTGTCAAATTTCCCCATAGTTTATTTATTTTCCTTATCTCTCTGTTGTCTTGGCTCCCTGAAATGGGGTTGTTTCTCTTGTTTACTGTCACACTCCCAATGCCTCACACTGACTTGGCCAATTACTGTGCCTTAAAAATACCCTTAAATGAGTACATTTTCTTTTATTCTGCCAGGGCAGAGCATCCACACCAAGCGAGGTGCCCTTGATGTTGGAGTTTCTTTTAAAAGAGGGGATTAAACGGTTAGGTTAGAGGTCTGCCGAGTCCCATGATCGTACCAGTGATTAAAAGCCTATAGTTCTATTATTTTGTTCTGTTCTGAGGTCTCTTGAACTTAATTCTGTCTTGTAAATTGAGGTCAGAAAACTGGTAGAGAATTGAAATCCTCTGGGCTGATTCTCCCGGAGACCTTGGTAGCCACCAGCACGGCATTAATGAATCTCCACTCTATTAAACTGCGATTTCCTTCTGCAGCCCCTGGTGCTCAGAACAGAGGCAAGCTGTGGAAAGGAAGGAAAACAGAAGGCAGAATGAAGCAAACCCATTCTCCAGTGGGGCCCCTCATGTAATTGACTCTGAACAAAGGGCTCTCAGGTGGTAGGGTCATATTGTCAAGGAGGTGGTGGGCAGGGGAACTGTCCTATAATGCTAGGTCCAGAGACCTATGCAGTAGAAAATTCAGGCGTACGATGTCCGTTTGGCTCCAAGTCTCTTGCTGCTGGGAGCCTGGGAAAGTTAAACTTACCAAATTAACTTATTTCAAGTGGGAATTAATTAATCATCTTCTCTCCAGCCTCCTATCAGAATGAAGTTCCTGTTTCCACTCTTTTAGCATTTTCTGCAAACGGAGGTGCCTGCCTTTGGTCCCACACCACCCCTCCTACTGCAATGTAAAAGGAAATGCTGGTTTGGCAAGCTTCATCTACACCTAAGTAATCTAAGCATGCTACGAAGATTAACTCATAAGATCCACACAAGTGGGGCAGGGCAGGTAGGACTACCATGCTCCTTTTGCAGAGGAGGAAACAGGGGCTTAAACCACAGAGTGGTTTGCAAAGCCCCACATCCTAGCCAACAGAGGAGGAGGAAAGACCCCAGCTCTGGCAGGGTCTGACCCCTGACCCCATCAGATTCCAGAAGCTCTGCACATGGTCCCCTCCTTCTGGAACGCCTGTATCTTCTTTCCCTCCTGGAAACCCTGAGTGGACACTAGTCCACAGAGTGGGCACCAGCCCAAAGGGTGGACACCAGCCCACAGAGTGGACACACACCATCCCACAGAATGGACAGCAGCCCACAAAGTGGACGCCAGTGCGCAGGCACACCCTTTGCAAGGCCTCAGTTGACTTTCTAGGAAGAAGAGTCCTCTCCTTTGGCTCCCAGAGCACTTTTCAGACTCTTCAGCTCACAATTAGAGGTTTTCATCACATGCAACTTGCTCAAAGATGGAAAAGATTGCCCTTGATATACGAAGGATTTATCTAGCAATTCCTGTTGTACATTTGGAATTTTATCCATCTGGGGGATAGTTAATATCTAAAGACTTTTTTCTGTCATTGTTTCTGGAAAGAGGGAATACTATTGGTTTCTACTAAGTAATGTTCAAAATTCTAAATACCCAACAATATAATACATGGGAGTGGGGGTGGGGATTATAACAGTGGTGGCTCTCAAGGAAGCTGATAAAACAGGGGAATCACCACAAGTTCAAGGCCAGCCTGGGCTACAGAGAGGAGCTTCTGTCTTAAACAACAAATCAGACCTCATGTGCAGGTCTATAACTCCATTTATCTAGGAGGTTGAAGCAGGATGATCAGTATAAGTTCAAGCCCTGTGTCGGCAACATATAAAGACTTTGTGTGTTAAAAAAAAAAAAGGCAGAAAAATGCAAAGGTTCCAGGTTCAATCTCCAGCCATGAAAATCAAAGACATGAATTACTCCATCAGAGGAACTGGTTCCATTAGAGTATTATTAGCCCTCCAGGGGAGGCTAGTAAACCTCAAGCTTACCCTAGTCATGGCAGGCAAATTAAGTGCTGTGGCTTACAGGTCAGACATGGCCAGGAACTCAGGCATAATGGGTCGGTCAGAAAACCTGAGCTCCACCCCTGAGCACCTGGCTGGAAACTCAGACAGTGTCTGATGTCAAAACCCTCACAGACCTGCTGGGAGAAATCTGCAACCATCTACAAAGACAAAGATGAGAAATCGAGTGTGGCCAAATATCCTTCAGAAGAGAAGCTACATGGTTTCCATGGCTATTGTAAATATTTTCCACTGCAGAGAGAAATCACTGTCAGAGACATAGGACTGGTTGGGGACCGTGATCTTATGTTGAATCCAATGGATTGGAAGTTTGCATCATGCATGGCCCTGAGCAAACAGAGGGTATGCTATTAAACTGTTCAAAGTAGATGGGAAGAAAGCCCAGGCCCAGAAAGAGGAAGCTTATTGTAAATTCAACAGTGACTTGGCAACATTCAGGAGGAAGCGAATGGACTACAATAGTTACACAGGAAACTCTCCTGGCAGGTGACGAACATGTATCACCTAAGTTGAGACACTTAAATGGGAAGCACTGCCCATCATTTGTGAGAATTAATACTTCCATAACACTGTCCATTTTCTGTGGACTGGACACAAGCCTGCACAGACTTAGTATAAGGGAATCTTAATTGAAGAATCGTCTCCATCAGACTGGCTCATTTCCTAAGGCAGCAAGTGGGATACGCGTGACATGCATATAGCCATTTCTTACGCCTGTGTCCAAAGCAGACATTATTAATCAATTACACACCTTACCCTCATTTAAACTAGTGTGCAGTCCTGAAGTCACTCACATTGGAATGTCCCTCGTATTTATTGGCTCCGAGAGCAGCACCGCAGACTCCATGTGCCACAGGCACTCAGTTCAACTCTGTCTTGTTTCTCTCCCACGACTCCGCTTTCTCAAAAACTGAGAATCCCCCATTTTTAGATTCCTGTAGAGAGGGGAAATCCTATCCTCAATGGTTGCTAGACAATTTTCAGAGTTACTTTAACATCTTGGCTTTTAAAAAATGCTTTATGGAGTTTTATCAACTTGGTGTCTAGGGTCAATTAGGCACAAATATGAAACTTGCTTTTCAATTAATAGTTAATAAAACAGAACCCTCAAATGAATTTCTGCTTGTTAGAAGTTGTAAGGTTTGCTTAACTTAGGGATTTTTCCCCCAGGGATAGATTCTGTCTTGGGAAAGCATCAGAGAATCCCAATGTGCTCGACTACTAGTGACTACACTGTGTCGGATAAGCTAAGGACAGTAAGTGATGGGCTCACGTTCACAAACAACTGTGAGACCCGTTTCTCTTTATGAGTATTAATGTCCATCCTTCAGTAACTTAAGAGGACAAGGTCACAGGGTGTGGCAGGAGCTTTTTAAGGATTACACACTAACTTGGCCGTTTCAACCATGAAAAACATCGCAGGATTAGCTGGGAACAAGGTGTCTATTTTGTGTGGTAAAATACTAGGCCAATTTGCCAAAGAGCAATCTAATTCCATACTGCTATCCAGGGAACAGTATGGTGTTTTCCACTGAAGTGTTACATCAAGCTCTCAAATTGGACTTCGACAGAATCCCTGTCAGGGTGGTGTGGTTGGAATGCTCGCTAAGGAATGTGGAACTTTGTATTAATCAGTCTCATTCATTGTAAATTAAATGTTTGTTGCAAACAAAATACCACTTCAGCTGTAAAACATTTAGTTCTCTTTCTCAGATTGACAAGTTGTAACTAGCCTGAAAATGTGTTTTATTTGGCTCACAATACTTTAGAAATTGTGTTTTCCAAAGTCTTGACGTCTAAAAATTATGAGTGCTTACACATTAAATCATATTTCAAAGTAATATCAACTTTTAAAAAGCAGAAAGAGTAAAGCTAGAAGCACTGAGCAGCCTTTCACCGGAAGACACGGGGCACTTTCCCGTTCCAACCAACCGCATGGGTCTGTCATGTTTCCTTCTAGACCCTGAGGTATTTTAGTTTGCAATTTCTGGTTTAGCTTAATAAGTCAATCACAAAAGAATCAACCATGAAATTGAAGATGCAGCCACCCAGGAGTGTATTTTAATTTAAATTTAGCATTAATCAATGCTTCAGGCTAACGATGAACATTATCTGCTACTTACGCGTGCATGCACATGCTCAGGTGAGCAGACACAGACACACACACACCACACACACACACACACACAGAGAGAGAGAGAGAGAGAGAGAGAGAGAGAGAGAGAGAGAGAGAGAGAGAGAGCCCACAAAACTGCACATATGTATTTTTCAGAAAAGATCCAAATTCCACATGATGGCTTTTTAAAAGCTGGTCACTTGGAAACTATTAGGGAAGGTCTGGGCAGGTGATGCAATCGGCAGCATGTTTCCTTGCAAGTGTGATGACTTGGACTTCACCACTGGAAACCATGTTAAAAACAAAACGTGCTGGTGTATTAATTGTTTAATATAAACATTGGGGAAGTGGAGACAGGTGGTGAATCCCTTATGCTTGCTGGCCAGCCTGTCCTGCACGGTGAGTCAAAGAAAGACTGTCTTAAAATAAACAAATTAATTAATTAATTAGAAAGTGAATGAATAAATGGTATCTGAAAATCACAACTAAGATTGTCCTGGACATCACACTCATGCACATACACACACACGCACACAAAATATTTAGCTTTGCTTCCAGCCACTGCTATTTAATATCCCGATTCCAACAACGTATTCAAGGTAATGATGGTGACAGATTATGCTGAAAGGTATTTCCATCTCCTGAACACTCATCCAGAGAATCTCCCCTTAAACATGATAACCTGTGCATTGGGAGAGAGACATCCTTGATCTTCCGGTCACCAGTAAGCACTCAGAAGGGTCTCTCCTAGTGCTGCTGATCCAGTTTGGTTTGACAGCATGATAAGGAACAGCTAATCCTGGGAGTGAAAAAGATCTCACTAAGCCGGAGTATGAAGCTCACGGCAAAAGATGAGCATTGGTTTATCTAAATATTGTTTTGAAAAAAAAAGTCGTCAGAGCTGGGAGATGACTCAGTTGGTAAAGTGCTTGAAAGACTCTGTCTTAAATAAACAAACAAAAGAATAAGTGAGTGAGTGGAAGGTGCCTGAGAATGACAACTAAGGCTGTCTTACCTGCAAAAATATGAAGCCTAAATTCAGCTCTCAAGCATGCCTGTAAAATATCAGGCGTGGCTGGTGAACAGCTGTAGCCCCAATCCCGGGGTAGAGACAGAGACAATAAGCCCTCTGGGGCTTGCTTGCCAACCAAACCAGCTGAAAAGGGGAGCTCCCAGTTCAGAAAGAAACCTTATCTCCAAAACTAAGGTGCAGAGCAAGATGAAGACTCCTGATGTTGGTACTGGCTTCTACACGTGTGTACCTGGGCAAACACCTAGGACATTGGAGAAGTATGTAGGAATAAGAAATGACATATAATAGAGACACTGATAGAGAAAATATTGCTGGCATATAAGTAAAAGACACACAATACACACCAACTAAAGCCATAGAGAAAATGTATTATATTAAATGTGTCAGTCTAGGGAGAAATTCTTAATATTATCTGAATTTTAAATTGTTAAGACAAATTTTTTTCTAAACTGTAGTGGTTTTCATCAACAAAGACTATTTTATTTTGTTTTTCTTTCATATAAGTCCATGGGAACCTGGGCTTGACTGAACCAGATATACTCAAAACAAGAATGTTGATTTTGAGAGCACCGCCCACATGAAAAGTCCATAGTAACTGGAACGGAGTCAGTTCTCAGCTGGAAACACAGACACTTTGAAGGTTCTGCTTGGACACAGACAATGAAGGTCATTTCCACCTACAGGAGATTGGGACACTGCCCTGAGACAAAGACCACCATAGTTCATCCTGCCCCGTTTCTTCAGAGGCTACTGATATTGAATGAAAATATTCATGGATACAATTGTGTATGTATTCATGTATGTTTGGTTATCTGTGTCTGTGCAGCTGCATATGTCTGAGTGTGCATATATATGTGGAGACCATAAGACAATACTTGGTGATGTACTTTGGCCATCATCCATTTAATTTAACAACAAGGTCTCTTGCTGGCCTAGAACCTAAGAGTGACTGGCAAATGCGCCCCTAACCCTAACCCTAACCCTAACCCTAACCCTAACCCTAACCCTGATGCTGTTGTGCTGGCTTGGTTTTCAGCATACTGTCTTCCTGTGTAGCCCAGATCAAACAAGATCTTCACAGCACAGCTTCCTGAGAGCTGAGACCACAGGATCTACCAATTATCACATAATATATTACATTCTTTACCAAACCTTTTGAAGTAGAAATGAACCCTGGAATTAGAATTAAAGAGTATCATATCTCAACTTTGTCGTACCATCTCTGGAAACCAGCACAGACTCTATCAAAGCAGCACCTCCTTCTATGGTAAAAATCAGCTCAACTTGGTCATATCAAAAGGCTGTTTTTATGATATTATCATCAAACATCCTATTCTCAGATTAATGCCATAATGAGGCCAAAGTAGTCACCACCACACCTTCCAGTTTGATCTTATAAAAGCTGAGCATTGCTAAAGGACAGCAAAAAGAAGCTATTTATGAGGTCCTGCCAAAGTCCTGAGTGAGGCTTCCGCACACTGAAATCACGTGCCCCACCATAAATTGATGAGTTCAAGGTAATCTTGGGCTCTGATTGTTCACGTCTGAATCTCTCAGCCATGCCTTATATTCAGACTACCACATTTCCCTTCCAAATCACTAAACTAAGAACAGGGCTATGGGGTTCTCAAGAGAAAAAAAAATGACATTTAATTCCAGAAGGAGGAACAGTGTTTGCCATAGTATCACAGTCCACATTCATCGTAGAACTAACTGGGTCCCAAATAGAGGAGAAAAGCTTTACTGTTGAGCCTTATCCAGACCTGAGCCTGCTGAGGAATGTACAGGATCAATAGGCACCAGATGACTGTTGCTGCTCCCATGTTTACTCAGAACAAGGCTACAATATCATAAAAATACCTTTGACCTTTGGCCTTTGGCCCTGGTCCTACCTTACCATTCCCAAAACTCTTGGAGTTTACCAAGTAACTGAGGTGATCAGTCAAGACTGTTCACAAGAAAAACAAAACCTAGATTAGAAGTAACTCACACTCAGGGGGTTAAAATGTGGTGCATAAACACAGTGGAAATGTTGTCAGCCACGAAGGAGAACCAAGTTATGTCATCTGTATAAAAATGAATGCAACCAGAGGTAACCATACTAAATGAAGTAGGCCAGTCTGAGACAGACAAACATCATATTTTTTCTCTACTATATGTATGTTTTCTCTTACTATTTTTTGTGTAGACACATAAAATCATAAGATGTACATATGACAAAAAGTAGGAGTGAAACTGGACAGGAACAAAGGGGAATAATAGAAGGGAGTAAAGTAATAAAGGGAAAAAGAAAGATGGGGTACAAGAGCAACATGGTTAGTGTCAGATTTGTATAAAATGTCCTTGTATAGGTCCATCATGTATAATAAATAGATACAATGCAAATTACAAACAGGAAGCACCATTTAGTTCTTCAACTACCACCTCCAGAGGGAGGACTGAAGACCGAATTAGCCACTGATGGCTGGGGATCAAATCCTTGGCAGCACAGTGAAGTGACTGGATAAGAGTCCTAGGCAGCATGGTGGCACACAGGCATGGATGCTGAAAAGGAAGCATTCTAGACAAGCTCTGGGAGCTCTTAGCGCCTCACCAACATGGCTTATCTACTTAGCCTTATGAATGGTGCTCTTTGTGATAGATCAGTGGGAATAAGCAAGATGTTTCTCCAAGACCCGTGAGCTGTTCTGGCAATTTATTATGCCTGAAGAAAGGGTTGTGGAAACTCAAATTTGAAGGTTAGCAAGTGTGTTTAACTAGAGAGAGGATCCTTGCCCCTGGTGTTAGGTGTCAGGAGAGTCTTGTGGGACAATCTTTCAGGCTATAGGGTCTGACACTAATTCAGAGAAGTTTTGTTAGACAATTGGAGAAGTGGCATTGGAAATGACACCATATGTTGGTGTCAAAACAAAAGGAAAAACATCGCAAGTCTGCAACACACAAACTAAACTCACCCCTGACCCAGCTAATTCAACACTACAGGAACTGTATTTGAGATAAAATTTCTGCACAGCACTATGATTTTAGCAACATTTGATAAACTTTTGACTGTAGCAAAAAAAAATCCTATTGCAGGCACTAAATCAGATGCCAGAATTGTCCCCTAAGGGCCCCAAACTGCATGGGTATTAAGCAAAATGACTCAAATTTAGAAATAAGGCTGAAAGAAATAAACAAAAAGAGCACAACACAACCCTCAATATTCTGTCAGGGCACTGCAGTGTTTTACATTCATTTATTCATTCATGTGTTCTGTCTCCTTGTATGAGTGTTTCCAGAGGAATTGAGAAGCTGTCACCCACATGTCCCCTCTCTCACTTTCTGTTTACTTCTTTGAACTTGAGACTTGTATTTTCACAGGAAAAAAAAAAGGATGCGGGTGCTGGGATCTGAGATCTATCCTCATGACTGTGTATTAAGAGCTATTTGAGTCATCTCTCTAGCTCAGGGAAGTTCAAGTATTGGCTCAATTTTCTTAGAAGACATAAATACTGGGTATAACAATCTAGGTTGACATTTGTGCTCTTTCAGGACTTTGGATTCATCTCTTCACACTTTACTGCCTCTAAAGCATTATGTTGAGTAATGCAGTATTCTAATGGGCCTGCCCTTGTGACCCCTCTCCCCTTAGGGGTGTGTGTGTGTGTGTGTGTGTGTGTGTGTGTGTGTGTGTGTGTGTGTGTATCCCATTGAGTCTATATACTATTGTTTTCCGGGTATTTCCCAATTGCTATACACTTCACTAGGACAGACCACCTCTACAGCTCTCAGCTTTCCTCAGTTGCTTGTAGTTCTTTGTATAAGGTTGAAGCATCCTGGACCTTTCCCCCTCCAGTATGGCATGTTAATTGGTGTCATCCTTGTTCAGCTCACAGTTGGGCAGCAATGTTGATGAGACTTTACAGGTATAGACTCTGGTGTTACTAGGAGACACAGTCTTGCAACCAAGTCCCTGAGCCTCTGTTTCTTACAATCTTCCCACCCTGTATTCTGCAATGTTCCCCAAGTCTCTTGGGTGTGGGAGTGTTTTATAGATGTATCCACTGGGACTAGGTCACACTCTGCGTTTTAATTGGATTTGGTTTTCTGTCGTGGTCTTCAAACTGTTACAGAGCAGTTTCCTCAATGAGAAGTGAAGACTACATTTCTCTGTAGGTATAAATACAGATGTTTTTATATTATTATTAGGGATTATACTGGTTTAGTAAATTAGTAGTTGTAGATTCTCTTCCAATAACAATGTCTTTATTAGCAACGAGTAGTTAGCTATGTTTCTAGTCCTGGGCAGTTTCCCTCTTGCTATGGTCATTGACGTGTTTCATGGACATCATGGTTAGGTAGTACTATTGGTTGCTTCCCTCTTATGAAAGCTTGTATTGTGTCTGATATCATGAAAAATACTTCTCAGGGAAGGGGGTGTTCCAGTCAGCTACTGCTCAAGGGTCTTTGGGCTCTATGGCTGAAGTGCTTGTCTCTTCAGCAATATGGATTTACCTTTTACATCTCTAGAGTAACCAAGGGCAACAGCAATAGGCTGTTATTTTTTGGGAGTGTCTTAGACAGCTTTGGTCAACAACTCAAAAGATGGCTTCTCATGTCTGGTACTTTTTACTAGGTGGCTTTTGGCTTTTAGTGACATACCATCAGCCCAGATGAGAAAAGTTCATTAAAATTATATATGTTCAATGTAATCAACTGTATAATTCAAAGAAAAACATCACATTATTATTATACTAGACCCTGAAAAAGCCTTTGACAAAATCCAACACCCCTTCATGTTAAAAATCTTGTAGAGATCAGGAATTCATGACACATACCTAAGCATAATATAAGCAGTACACAGCAGACAAACAGCCAACATCAAATTAAGATGAGAGAAAGTTAGAGCAATTCTACTATAATCAGGGACAAGACAACGTTGCCCATTCTCTCCCTATATATTCAATAAAGTACTTGAAGTTCTAGCTAGAACAATAAGACAACAAAAGAAGATCAAGTGAATACAAATTGGAAAGGAAGAATTCAAAGTATCATTATTTGCGGATGATAGGATAAGATACGTGAGTGAACCACAACATTCTACCAGAGAACTCCTACAGCTGACAGCTTCAGCAAAGTGGCTGGATATAAAATTAATTCTGGCTAACCAGTAGTCTTCCTTTAGTCAAAGAATAAATGGACTGAGAAAGAAATTAGGGAAATGACACTCTTCACTATAGTGACAAATAATATAAAATATCTTGGTGTGACTCTAATTGAACTAGTGAAAGATCTGTGTGAGAAGAATTTCAAGTTTCTAAAGAAAGAAATCAAAGACCTCTCGGAAGATGGAAAGAACTCCCATGCTCATGGATTGGCAGGATTAAGATAGTAAAAATGGCCATTTTGCCAAAAGCAATCTACAGATTCAATGCAATCTCCATCAAAATTCCAACTTAATTCTTCATAGAGTTGGAAAATAAATCTCAAATTTAACTAGAATAACATAAAACCCAGGATAGCAAAAACCATTCTCAAAAGTAAAAGAACTTCTGGGGAAATCACCATTCACTATCCCTGACCTCAAGCCATATTACAGAGCAATGGTGATAAAAACTTCATAGTATTGGTACAGAGACAGAGAGGTCAGCCGCTGGAATAGAATTGATGACCCATAAATGAACCCACACACCTATGGACACTTCATTTTTGACAAAAATGTCAAAACCATACAGTGGAAAAAAGGAAAGCATCTTCAACAAATGGTACTGGCCTACCTGTCAGTCTTTCTGAGGAAGAATGCAAATTGATCCATATTTATCGTCCTACACAAAGCTCAAGTCCAAGTGGATCAAGGACTTCAATATAAAACCAGATACACTGAATCTAATAGAAGAGAAAGAGGGAAATAGCCTTGAACACATTTGTTATAGAGTTGATTTAACACTTGTATTATGAACCAATTAACCAATTGTTAATTGGTTTTCCAAAAATTACATGAGAATCCTGTGTTTTATGTAAGGCACTGTCCCTGCCCCCAGTTGGTTATAATTGGTAAATAAAGTTGTTGGCAGCCAATAGTTGGGCAGAGAGACAGAGACAGGACTTTAGATTTCCAGGGCAAGGGAACCTAGGGTAAGAAGAAGGATTTAAAACAGTCATGCTGAGTAAGCAGAAAGATCAGGCCTGAGAAGTACAGGACAGAGAAACAGCCAGCATGTAAGAGTTGGAGATTGTGTCCCAGGAGGGCTGCTGGCTGGTATGGCCAGGCTGGAATATAGGTTTTAGTAAGTAGTAATTCAGAGATATCAGAGGGGAGAGTGTGCTAGATGCATGGGGGTTTGGGAGTGGCCCTGTCATTGAACTGCTTAGAACATATTAAATATAAGACTTGTGTGTGCCTTTCATTTGAGAATCTACAACATTGGGGTGACAGTGAGGAACTTGCACTACCAACACTAGGAGGTTAGAGTGGATTAATTAACAACAACACACATTGGCATGGGGGAAATTTTCCAGAACAGAATATCAGTGGCTTAGTATCTAAGATAAAAATTGATAAATGGAACCTCTTGAAAATGAAAGCTTCTTGAAGGCAAGGGGGACTATAAATAGGACAAAACAGCAACCTATAGATTGGGAAAATATCTTCATTAACTGTACATCTGTTAAAGGACTAATATCCAAAATATATAAAGAATTCAAGAAGTTAAGACTCCAAAAAAAAACAAACAAAAAACAAAAAACAAAAAACAAAAAAACAAAACAAAACCCAAATAACCAAATTTTTAAAGACGTGGTACAGAGCTAAACAGGGAATTCTCAACAGGGGAATCTCAAATGGCCAAGAAGCACTTAAAGAAATGCTTTAGTCCTTAGTCATCAGGGAAATGCAAATCAAAATGTCCCTGATTCTACCTTATACCAATCAGAATGGCTAAGATCAAAACTCAAGAGACAGCACATGCTGGCAAGGATGTGGAGAAAGGGGAACACTCCTCGATAGCTGGTGGGATTGCAAACTGGTACAACCACTCTGAAAGTCAATCTTGTGGTTCCCTGCAAAATTGGAAATAGTTCTACATAAATACCCAGCCTTGCTGCTTCTGGGAATACATCCTAAAGATGCTTCACCAAACCACAAAGACACATGCTCCACTATGTTCATAGCAGTCTTATTCATAATAGCCAGAAACAAGAAGCAACCCAGATGTCCCTCAACCAAAGAACCGATACAGAAAATGTGGTTCATTTACACAATGGAATACCATTCAGCTATTAAAACCAGTAACAAGAATTTTGCAGGCAAATGGATGGAACTAGAAAACATCACCCTGAGTGAGGTAACCCAGACCCAAAAGGACATGCATGGTAAGTACTCACTGATAAGTGGGTATTACCCCCAAAAGTACAAAATACCCGCGTTAAATACCCACAGACCTAAAAGCTAAGTGAGGATGCTTAAATCCCACTTAAAAGGGAGAACAAAATAACCATGGAAAGTAGAGGGGAAGATAGGGAAGGGCTTGGGAAGGGAGGTAGAATTAGGTATGGGTGGAGACAGGAGAGAAGCCCAGAGGGCCAAGAGAATGAATGAAAACATGGAAGTCCTGGGTATGGGGGCAGACAGAGAACTTCTGGAAAATCCTGGAGACCCAGGATGGGAAAGGCTTTGAGGACTCAGTGTGGGTAACTTTAGCTGAAATGCCCAACAGTGGGGACATGAAACCAGAAGAAACCAGCTCCAGTAGTCAGACAGGGTCCCCACTGGAGGGATGGGGACACCAACCCACTTTCAAATTGTTCCTGTTTAAAAGAAGTGCAGGGACAAAAAGAATGAATGACCAGTGATTGGCCCAACTTGGATTCATACAATGGGTGAGCTTCAAACCCTGACACTATTACTGATGCCATGTTGTGCTTGCAGACAGGAGTCTAGCATAGCTGTTCTCTGAGAGGCTATGCAAGCACCTGACTGAGACAGGTGCAGATACTTACAGTCAAGCAATGATCTGAAGTCAGGGACCCCTGTGGAAGAGTTTGGGAACAACTGAAGGAACCAAAGGGGATGGCCCCAGAGGAAGAACAACAACCTCGACCTCTGAACTCCGGGAGATTGAGCCACCAACCAGGGAACATACAGGGGCTGCTCCAAGGACCCTGGCACATCTGTAACAGTCTGGCCTCAGTGGGAAAGGATGCTCCTAATCCTGTAGAAACTTGATGCCCTAGGGAAGGAGGATACAGGGAGGGGAGCACCTTCTCATAGGCAAAGGGGAAAGTGGAGGGAAAAAGAACTCTGAGAGGAGGTCCGGAGGGGCAGTATTTGGGATGTAAATAAATAAAATATTTAACTAAGAAAAATTTAAAGAATAAGTAAATAAGAAAAATTATATATGTATATTTATTCACTAAATGACATGTACTATAAAGTTAAATAGTTAATAGCATGCTTCCTTGTGATTCTTTTCAGACATTTATATTGTTATTTTCTTTCTGCTGTACTTACCTTCTTCAGCCTTTCCTAAGGAAGACCCCGTTTCCCATTTTCCTTATCAGAACACTTGTATCAGAACAATTTGCCCTTATCCTCCTCCCACCTTCCTCTGTATTCATCGCCATCCCCCTCCATAAGGAGCCTGCTTTCCCTTGTTTTTAATTAGATTCTTATACCCTGCTATTCCCATTCTCTATTTCTTCCCAATCCTCCTATCCTGACAATGTTCCCATTTTACTGTCATGGTTTCTGTAGTTACTACAGACTAGGTATCTACATCTGAAGTAGAGCTAAGAGCCCCAAGTGAGGGAACATGTGGCATTTTTCTTTCCAGGTCTGAGTAACATCGCTAAATATGAACCTTTCTCACTCCATCCATTTACCTGCAAAATTCATGATTTCATTTTTTCCTACAGCTGAATAGCATTACATGGTGTATGCATTTACCACATTTTCATTATTCATTTGTCAGTTGTAGGGCATTTAGATTGTTTCCATTTCCGAGTTGTTGTGAATAAAACAGCAGTGATCATGGCTTAGTGTCTGTGGAGCATGATGTCAAGTCCTTTGGGTATAAGCCAAGGAGTGGTCTACCGGAGTCATGTGGTAGACTTATCTTTAGAGTCCTCCCAATGATTTCTATAGAGACTGGACAGGTTTGCAATCCCTCCAAGAGTGATTGACGGTTCCTTTCAGCTGAGTTCCCTCCACATTTGTGGTGAGTCTTTCCATTGATCTTACAATTCTAAACTGAGTCAGATGAAATGTCACAGATCTTTTGATTTGCATTCCTCTAATTTCTAGGGATGAAAAGTTATCTAAATTTTCTTAGTAATTTTTGTTTTCTTTTGAGACTTCGCTATTCATGTTCCAGGACCACTTTTCAAATAGGTCATATGAATTTTTTACTTTGATTTCTGAGTTCTTTTTGTATTCTGGATATTAAACCTCTGTCAGATGTATATCTAGCAAAGATTCTCATTTTGTGGGCTTCTGCTTTACCCAGTTGGTTGTTTCTTAAGTTATGCAGATGATTTTAGTTTTACAAAGTCCCACTTGTCAATTATTGGCCTTAATTCTTGGACAAATGGAGTTCTATTCAGGAAGTTCTTTCCTAGACCTGTATCATGTAGGCACTGCCTGTTTTCTTCTAGTAGGTTCAGTGTTAAAGGTTTCTCTAAATGTGAAATGTCATCAATCCATTTGGAATGGGTTTCTGCACAAAGTGATAGATTTGGGTCCCTTTTGTTCTTCTGCATGAGAACATCATTTCCCCAGCACCATTTGTGGACAATGCTTTCTTTTTTCCAGTGTTTGTTTTTGGCAAATATTAATTACCTGAACTTACATGTGCTCAAGTTTTGGTCTTCAGTTTTGTTCCATTGGCCTTTATGTCTGTTTGGTATCAGAATTGTGTTGATTTTAATACTGTGATCTTTTTCAGGATTGTCTCTGGCTATGGTCTTTTGTGGTTCCATATGAAATTTGGGGTAGTTTTTTGTGAAAAATGATATGGGTGCTTTGTTTGAAATTGCACTAAGTCTGTAATAATTTTTAGTAGGATGGTCATTTTTCTAGTGTTTACTCTGCCAACCCATGAGCATGGGGTAGCTACATTTTCAGAATTTTTTTTTCTGTCTCTTTCTTCAGAGGTTTAAAGTTTTGATTGTAGAGTTTCTTAACTTTCTTTAACAGGTTTATTCTTATATATTTTACTTTCTTTGGGGGTATTGAGAATGAAAGTATGTGAAGTTTTCATTGTAGAAGTTCTTCACTTCCTTGTGTAGGTGTATTCCTGGATATTTTATTTTCTCTGAGGCTCTAGTGAACTGAGATATATCCATGATCTCCTTTTTTGTATGTTCATTCTTGATATAAAGAAAAAGCTATTGATTTTTCTAAAGATCTCTTTAAAACAAAAAGACCTCTGGATAGTTTACATTTTTAATGTTTTAACTATAATACCCTTTGGAGAACCTTCTTTGTGTTCTTGCTTATTTGGTGTTCTGTAGGCTTCTTATACCTACATGCACATCTCTAGGTTTGGGAAATTTTCTCCTATTTTTTTTTTACTAAAGATAGCCCTGTTCCTTCACTATGATTCTCTATTCCTTTTCCTAGACCAATAATTTATCCTAGGATCCCAGAACTGTCCTGCTGTTCTATTCTTTTCTCTTTCTCTCTCTTTTTAACTTCTCACTGGCCTCTGATTGATCCAGTTCCTTGGCTTTGCCTTCATGCCTGACTGTTTTGACACAGTGCATTCTTTTGGTGAGCCTCCCCACTGAGGATTTTTATTGACTTGTTGCATTTTTCATTCCCAGCACCTTCGATTTGAGTTTTCTTTAATATTCAAACTATATTTTCATGTCTGAGATTAGCTTTCATATACATTCATGCTTCTGCTTCTGTCTTCTTTGGGTTGTCTGACCATGGTCATATGCATTTTTTTAAACACTTTGTCTGGAAGTTCCTTCATGTCATTTTCTTTAGGGACCATTACTACAAATTTGTCTTTGGGGGAGATGACATGTTATTTGAATTCTCACTTTGTATTATCTCTGTGTTAGAATTTATACATAGAGAGTTGGTTAATTTGTTGGTTAAATTTTTCTTTTATGTTCAAATCATCTTTCTTTGTCCAACAGAGGTATTTACAATGTTCAGGATGGGCCTAACTCATAAAGGGTGGGATGTCAACTTACTCTGTTTGTCTACTATTTAGGACTGCAGACTCCATCCCATTTTTTTTAGTAGCATTTGAACAAATGGTTTGGAAAAAGTTTCCTCTAGCAGTGCAGACTAATTCTGGGTCAGGGGTCCCTGTAAGGTAGCTGGCAGGGCTCTGCTATATCTTCAAGAAGAGGATTCTACTGGCTATTTGTGCTGCCAAGAGGTCTAAAGGCCATTTGTAGGCAGTAGGCTGAGATCTAATGAGTCCCAAAAAGTGGGAGAGGGGTTGGAAGGAGGTAGTGGTCTTTTGTCAGGCAGCCATCAGGTGATCTGAATGAAAGGGTCTCTGAAGGGGATAGGTAACCTACCTATATTTAAGTACCATATAGGCAGACTAGGAGATCTCTGTTGGTGGGTATCTTGGATTGGGGAGAGTTCCAAAGGGAAACAGAAGGGCCCAGAGTTGGTTGAACAATCAGGCTAGCAAGAAAAACCAAACACATAAGCTCTGGGTTGAAGCAAGAGATTCTGCCTCAATGTATAATGCTAAGAGTCATGGAGGAAGACCCTTAACACCAACCCATGACCTTCTCACACATCTGCACACATATGTTTTCACACAAAGGCACATGCCCATACACATTTGAGCATACATACATGTGTGTACCAAATGTATACCTACACATTTGACAAAAAAAAAAAGACTCATGGTGGAAAGGGAGAGAGGGAAGAAGGACAGAGGGACAGTGGAATTTAGAAAAGGAAGGAGGTGAGGTGAGCATGTTTTCCCATCAAAAATCTACTTATAAAGGTTTGGGGAAAGTGTCTATGGAAATACAAAGTATTAATGGGGTTCAAGAAAAAGAAGAAAAGCTTAGGGCAGAGAGCTGCAAGACCCAGAGTCAGAGGCTAAAAAAGCAGGCAGGCTCAGCAACCATTTTTTTCTTAAATAGATATAATAAATTTATTAAAACTATAAAATTCTGCAAGAGTGTTTCTTTTCTTTTTTTATTACTTTTATTTTATTGTTTACTGTCCAGTGAGAGTGTTGCCACTCTCCTGGTCTGCCTTCACAGAGTTTCTCATCCCATTCCTCCTTCCCTCCACCCCCACATCTTCAAAAGAATCTCTCCCTACCCTGCCAGGCCTTCCCACTACATGGGGCCTCATTCTGAGTGACACTCAGAATCAAAAGGACATGCATGACAGGAGCCTAGCATGGCTGTCAAGCAGCTGACTGAGACATATCAGACACTTACAGCCAACCATTGGACTGAAGTCGGGTGTCCCCCATAGTTGAATTAGGGAAAGACTGTAACAAGTTGAGGAGGAGGGTGACCCAATAGGGAGACCAGCATTCTCAACGAATACAGAAGCCTGAGATCTCTCAGACTCTGAGTCACCAACCAGGCAGCATACGGAGCATACACTAGCTGGTCCAAGGGCCCTGATACATGTACAGCAGAGGACTGCATGGTTAGGTCTCAGTGGGAGAAGACTTACTAGATACCATTAATAATCATTAGTATGCAGAAAAATTCAGAGACTTCCAGGAACTCCCAGACTCATGGAAGAGAGAATAGAAGGGATCTTATGATCTTCATCCCCAAGCAGGCTTGCATATGGTTTTGACATCCACATGAGCTTTCAAAGGACTCCTACAAAAGAAATCAGTCTCCAGAGCTACTGTCACAAAAGGGTCTAATTAAATCAGCATCATTAAAGGCATTGGATGTTGCATAGGTTCTGCTTTGAAGGGAAGAGCTTTAGAAAATAAGCACAAACTGCTTCTCACTTGGTTTCAAATTTTATAAGGCAAGGGGAAATTAAAGAAAAAGAGAAAGTCTGGGCTGATGTCACCACGATATTAAGCCACTCATCGAAAGAACTAGACTACAGCAGTAGGAGGGGACTTCTGCAGGGCAGGGAGGTCTTTGTCAGTAAGCTTTGACTTGGAGAATTTCTGGCAGAGTGCTTTGCTCATGATCAATCCAATTCATGTTAGCTTTGTGAAGAAGTCAGTCTATAGTTTTGACACTGATGAAGGATTATAAATTATAGTGATGATAGTGATAATGTGATGATGGTGATGGTGGTTGTTGTGGTGAAACCAACTCTAGGAAAATGCATAATGGGCTTGACAACTGGTTCTGCCATTTTTAATTTTAATTTTTTGCTTTGTGACATTTTAGAAATAGATTCAACTTCATCTGTGTTGGGGAATGATAATGGTTCCCACCTATTATGGCTTGAATGTGTTCATGCTCCCAAATGCAGATGTTGAAAGCCTATTCTTCCACATTCAAGGGAGTATTTAGGAGGTAGAGCATGTAGGAAGGAAGTAGGATGAAGAAGGAAGTCATGAGTCCATGACTTCATGAGGATGCTTATGTCAGGGCTATAGAGTGACTCAGCAGCTAGGAGCTCACACTGCGCTTGTAGAGGACCAGAGTTAAATTCCACCTGCATCTGCATCAGGCAGAAACCTGCAGCTATAGTGACCCTTCCTGGCCTCTGCAGGCACCTGCACATACTTGACATTTACTCACACAGACACACATATAGACATAAAGTAAAAATAACAAAAACAAATCTGAGGGAAGGAGAGAGAGAGAGAGAGAGAGAGAGAGAGAGAGAGAGAGAGAGAGAGAGAGAGAGAGAGAGAGAGAGATCTTTTTTATGCCAGGTCAGCAATACAGAGGAGAGCTTTTGCTAGGAGTTAACCATGATGGCCCCTTGCTCTCTGGCCCCTACTCTCCAGAGCCTGGAGAGATGAGTTTCCATTGTTCAGTAATTCACACTGGTAATGGCATTTGTTACAGAAGCTCAAGCTGACTACTATGCTGCTTCCCAGTGCCACTCAGCACAAAGGTGACACGTGCACAGTATATATCCAGTGTCCAATCAGTGCTATCTGCTACTATTGAAGTTATGATAATGATATCAAGAATCATAAAGCCTGCCTATAAATTTTGCTCTTACCAAGGTCTGATTTGAAATTCTACAGGGTCTTTTTTATTTTCCTATTGCAATATTTTATCTTCAAAAATGGTTTTGGGAAAGATGCCAGGGCATTGAAGGAGCCACAGATATCTTGATAGCTTTCCATGAGCTTTGATGATCTAGAGGTAAGATGTATTTTGAGTCAAGAGATGATAAGGTGATACATAACCTGTTTACCCACTCCAATTTTTCCCAATTTTAACATATGATACTCTTCTGGGCCATCTTGGGTCGATGTGCCAATTGGTCACTTGGAGGGATGATTCAGATGCTAAGGTCTTGGTCTCTAATTGGCTCTTGATCTGTCAGTAAAGAAGCCATGGGCTAATTGTTGGGGAGAAGGGATAGGCAGGACTTCCGGGTCCCTGGAGGCAAGTAGGCCACTCCTATAGGCGGGCAATCGGAGGTGTTTAGCAGGGACAAGATGTAGTTGAGGAACAAAAGTTTAGGACCAGTGGGAGGTTCGGAGGAGATAGTAGTGTCCAGCAAGTGTCAAAAAGCAAGTTGAAATTGAACAACTGTGTGTGTCTGAGTCTTTTATTCATGGATACAAGGGAAGCTGGGTGGGGGCTCGTAGTGCGTCCTGTTCCTAGAGCTTAAATGGGGTAGCAAAGCTACACGCAACGGTCATTTTAATTGTATGCCTGACTCTAGAATACTTAATGAGTCACAGAACCAGGTCAGACTTAGAACTACAGGCCTGCACACACCCAACACAGCACCAACACCTGACCTCACCACAGGCTACACACACACAGAAGATCTGGTTTATATGTTCCAAGGCATGAGGGATTCCCTTCTTTATTGCAGTCGGTACAATGAATATGTGAAGCAGACCTGGGGACTCCCACAGCAGGCTACATGTCTTCTAACTGTGTTTGCAGCTATAGGGCAATGGCAGCGAAGGCTTCCAGGGGGTGTAAGCCTACTGTTGCTAGTGGTGTCAGGTGGAAAATACCTGAATTTTTTTTCAATGTAAAATTCTCCCCGCTTAGAAATGTGGGAAACTAAATGAAAGCCAATATGAGCCAGACAATACCCCTTCATGGGCCAGATGAAGGCTGTTTGTCAGCCTCTTATCATCAAGACTTTGAACAAGGCTCTCTACCTCAAGCCTTCACAGAGACTGGCTCTGCTGACTGCACACCTGTTTCTTGTTCTGACTTCTTTACAAATCCAGTTCACTAATCTTAAGGATCTGATGTTCCTAGTCAATGATCCCGAGGTTGTGGAGTATAGGAAGGGAGATAAGGAAACATAATAAGCATAGTTCTGGGGTTTAATGCTGTTGTACCTCCTGCAATGCAAGGCACTCCTACTACCGTCTCTTTCCCAGCTGATCAATGAGTAAGACCAGGTCTTCAGTGCATCTGTTCCCATGCATGCACAATTAAGCAGGAGCTTCTCTTGTACTTACTTCCTTGCTTATGGACAAAAGTAGTACCCAACCCCTGCTGTCAAGGGGTCCATGGATAACTGTAGTCTAACAGATGGAGAGCAGTGGGCAAGGTAACCAGGTGGAATACCTTATCCAACATCATCCCAGACACCTTTCGAGATAGCAGCACTCAGCAGAATGTCCTCTCTTGATCTGAGCTCGTTTTCCATCTTTTATTTCTTTAACTGACTGAAAATTGATCCCACTAAGCCTAGCTAACATGGATACCACATGCTTCTTGTATGCTTGCTCCTTTTAGAAGACCCTAGTGTTCTGTAACTTCTGCCTTCTGTCCATGCCCACATCTGCATTGGTTCCTTTTCAAGTCCTTAAGCTCTATAGTCACCAGTCATGACAGTTTTCCTTACTTCTGATACATACAGAGCTGTTTTCTCACTATTTGTTCTTGATGTGCTTAAACATGAACAGGTTGGGGCTGAAGAGGGTTCAGCAGTAAAGAGCACATGCTGCTCCTGCAGATGACTTGTGTTCAATTGCCAGCACCCTCATAGCAACTCACAAGTAATTTCAGAAAAGTGATCCAATGACCTCCTCTGGCTTCTGTGAGCACCAGGAGTTCATGTGGTACACATACATACAGGCAGGCAAAACACTCAGACACATAAAATAGTAACAACAATAATAATAATAAACAGTAATAACCGTGTGTGTGTGTGTGTGTGTGTGTGTGTGTGTGTGTGTGTGTGTGTGTGTAACCATGAGCAAGGGTAAAGCAGACCCCTTGGTTGTGTATTTCCAGCTTGCTTCACTGGTGTTGGTAAATGCCCACACCACTGTTCCATTTTGCAGTCCAGCACTGAAGCTTCTTTTGACTCTTCTCTCTCTTTCCTATGCTGTCCTGAATATGTTAGAATTTGGTTCCTCCTTCATGATACATCCACAGTCCAACCTCTTTTAAACACCCAGTTCACATGATCACTAACTGTCACCTGAATTCATGACTACTCATGAATTCACCTTCCACATTGGCCTCCCAGATCCCACCTCTGCCTTTCCCAGTCAACAACCATACAATAGCCAGAGCATCCTCCAGATTCTGCTCAGTCATTCCTGTGGCCCTACTTCATTTAGGACAAGAGCCAAACCCTTGAGTACCCTGTGATCTACCCTTCCCACCATTACATCTCTACTGGATGCCTTCCTATTCTTGTTTTTGGCTCCTCTACACTTAAGAGTCTTGTTTTGTTTTTCAAAATGCTACCTTCACCAAGTGATCACATACTGGCTTACAAAGTTTACTCAAACATTGGCTTCACAGGAAGATGTCCTTTCCAGAATTCGACATTTAATCGAACCTACCCTGTCTTCTCTCTGTGCCCCTCGAGTCCTCTATTTCTCTTACTTAAGGCTTCATTTTCTCTATACTGTTTGTTACCATCTAACATGCAATACATGTTAGGTAACTTTCATTGGTTTAGAGCTGTCTTGCTTTTCTCACTAACTCCTAGAAAAGAAAAATTTGGATTTTTATATTTGTTTTTCCATTTTGCAATCCCTTACACCTAAAACAATGACTGGCATAGTAAGTAGTCAGTAAATATGTATCGATAACTGAATTATGTAATAACAGGATAGGAGTAAAAAGATCCAAAGGATTGGGACTGGAGAGATACACAGTGCTTAATAGCTCTTCCTGCACTTGCAGAGGACCTGACTTGGGTTTCCAGCAAACATATCAGAAGGTCACAACAGCTTGTAACTCCAGAAGGGATTAATTCCCTCTGCTTTCCTCCACAGGAACCTGCATCCAAGCACACACACACACACACACACACACACCACACACACACCACACACACCACACACACGCAGGATAGCCGTGCACACTCAGATAAATACACATAATTAAAAATCAAATGAAATCTTAAAAAACAGTGTTCAGAAGATTAGTTATCCTTAAAGACCTACTGTGGAGATTTGTCTCCATTAGTATAAGTACACTTCTGCTCCGTCAAATTAAAGTCAAAGAAAAAAATTATGTAAGCCAAGAAAAAATATGTCTGCAATGATATAAAGAAAAAATGCATGGAGAATTTCTTTTCTTTGTTTCAAAGAAATAAGAAAATTGCCAATATACTGGTTAAAAAAAAACATAATGGGGGAGACAAAAAGCAGTTCACAGGTAGGGGAGGCATGGTAAATCACTAAAGAGATGCTACCTAAGCCAGCTAAACAATGATTTTCACCCAATAAGTTACAAAAAACATTATGAAATATGTCAAACACATTAGCGAGGCCACTGGGGTGAGAGGGTAGGGAGCAGGTAAATCAGCGGAATCCTGAAGGCATTTCTGCCACCACAGTACAAAGGACAGGGTGCACATTCCATGGCCCACTAGTTTATCATTTCTCTCCAGAAATGCATCAAGATACATGAATGGGCAGGCTTATAGCAGCATCAGCCATAAACGCCAAAGGCTGCCAACAGATGACAGCCCCAGTCCCCTTCAGCAGCAGGTTGCTTATTTTTCTAAGTGGACCAGGGCTGTTCCCATTCTCCAGGTAACAGTATATGCCCACTTGAGCAGCTGTGAAAATGCAAGCTGCAGAACGTGCATCTCCTTATCCCTTTTATTAAAGTGGCTGGCCAGCATAGAGGTACATTTGTATGTCTATGTTTATGCATGCATTAAAAAATGCATTTTGAAAAACACTCAAGGAACTATTAACAAATGTCTGTCCTAAAATGGGAAAGTTGAGGTAAAAAGGGCCTTCAATGCTACCAACATTTTCAAGGTATTTGAATGTTTTGTGCTTTTTAAAATGTCTAATAGAAATGTTTATTTTATAACTATCACCTCACACACAAACACTGGGCATTGTAAGACAGTTTCTCCACTAAAGTGCATTGCTGTGTTTCTTTTTAGTGTTATAACCTTCCTTGGGCCCATCTGATCCTCCTCTAACACCCATACCCTAACAAAACCAATTCCTGTCTGCCAATCATGAAGACAATTGCATTTAATGGCTTGTCCCCCTCTCCCCAGGCTTGGTCCTCAGCATAAGCTTTAGGAGTAAGAACAGTCATGGGTGCCTTTGTCCCTATTTTAAAATTCACAGTTCAAATCTCAGCACTGATCTAGAAAAGAGAAGAAAAAGGCCAAGTGGAAACTGTAGGTCCAGGATGCTTTGCATGAAATTATGAAACTGTACATAGACGGGAAGCCATACACTTTAGCCTGAAGTGCTTATCTTTCCCACTTTTGAACTGAAACTCAAATCCAAGATTAAATGTTACTTTACTGATGGGGATGCTCATGAAAATTGGCTTGGGTATGTTGTCAGGAGCCATAATGGGACAAGCTAATAACTAGCAGTGATCTCCCTAAGATGGCCTGTTTTGGATTATAGATATAATTATATAATCTGCAACAAGTTTGCCCTTATTAAGCAAGGCTGTAAGGGGTTCATTTTAGGAGAGATTTCTGCTATTAATATGCTTTTCCTGTTATTATTAAACACATATAACAACCACTAAGTAATAGCCCACCCCTTTGGAGCAGATCTCTGAAGATCTACAAAGATGTACTGTCTTGTAATGATGCTATATAGATGACTTCTTTTTTTACTTTACTAACTTGAGTGTTTCTTATTTACATTTTGATTGTTATTCCCTTTCCCAGTTTCCGGGCCAACATCCCACTAGCCCCTCCCCCTTCCCTTCTATATAAGTGTTCCCCTCCCCACCCTCCCCCCATTACTGCCCTCCCCCCAACAATCACATTCACTGGGGGTTCAGTCTTAGCAGGACCAAGGGCTTCCCCTTCCACTGGTGTTCTTACTAGGTTATTCATTGCTACCTATGAGGTTGGAGCCCAGGGTCAGTCCATGTATAGTCTTTGGGTAGTGGCTTATTCCCTGGAAGCTCTGGTTGCTTAGCATTGTTGTTCATATGGGGTCTCGAGCCCCTTCAAGCTCTTCCAGTCCTTTCTCTGATTCCTTCAACAGGGGTCCCATTCTCAGTGGTTTGCTGCTAGCATTTGCCTATGTATTTGCTGTATTCTGGCTGTGTCTCTCAGGAGAGATCTACATCCGGTTCCTGTCGGCCTGCCCTTTTTTGCTTCATCCATCTTGTCTAATTTGTTGGCTGTATATGTATGGGCCACATGTGGGGCAGGCTCTGAATGGGTGTTCCTTCAGTCTCTGTTTTAATCTTTGCCTCTCTATTCCTTGCCAAGGGTATTCTTGTTCCCCTTTTAAAGAAGGAGTGAAGCATTCGCATTTTTATCATCTGTCTTGAGTTTCACGTGTTCTGTGCATCTAGGGCAATTCAAGCATTTGGGCTAATAGCCACTTATCAATGAGTACATACCATGTGTGTTTTTCTATGATTGGGTTACCTCACTCAGGATGATATTTTCCAGTTCCCTCCATTTGCCTATGAATTTCATAAAGTCATTGTTTTTGATAACTGAGTAATATTCCATTGTGTAGATGTACCACATTTTCTGTATCCATTCCTCTGTTGACTTCTTAAGTCTTAATGATGATCCTATATGAATTCCTAAAATTATATCAGTGATTTTTAAGCTCTTTTATAGTGGGACTGGTCTTCTGATAGTCAAAACTGCAATGAGAACTCTGCCAGTCTCCCAAGTGTCACCAATTAATTGCTTTAGATAGTAACCAGACTTTCTCTTACTCAGAGCTCATTCCAAGAAGTTGTAAAGCAATTAGCCAAAGGTCATAAGAAGGGAACTAATGATTTCTTATGGACGCTAGGACAGAAGATAAAATACTGACTGGGTTTAGCTATTGAAAACTTCACTAATAACTTAGTTATGGTTTTAAGCCTTCAGTGAACCTATGGAGCTGAGACAGGTGACGGAAGTTTAGCCACGTAATTCCTCCTGATGGATATGCATGTAAACATTCCCTGTTGTAAACTTCTATTTCAATTTGTGATTTGATTTTTTGTGTGTGAACCTGTGATGAACTTTGTAACATGTGATCATGTATTCTAAAGGATGTTTAGTAACTGAGGACAAAGAATTGAGAGAAGAGGTAGAAGAAACTTTTTTCCCTTAGGAGAACTTTTCCCTTTCCTCACTTAGGATCTTTCCATTTTCCCCTTAGATAGCTTTCATAGGAAACTTTTTACAACTTAGGAATAAATGCTGTAATCATTTTTCTAAGTGTCCCTTTTTCTTCTTGTGACCTCAGAGTAGCAGGCTGGAAGTTAGAGTCAGACAGTTCCTACTGAGACAGTACAAAGGCTATTTACTTAATCCTTTGCTGTTTTAGGAAGAGGTGCTAAGTACCAGAGACTGCAGTTTCTGGCCTCAGAGGAAAGCAGAAGGCAGGTCAGCTACAGTAGCATAGTAACTTAGACTTAGATAAGTAAACTTTTTATTATACAGCAACCCTAAATATCTGGTAAGACAAAGTCTTACCCTCCTATCTCATAAGACCTCCGCCAATGCTCTTCCCCCTTCACTGCCTGAAGAAGAACCAACAAGAAAGAAGACCACTGCCAGGCAGTATGTGCTTTGTGTTTTATGCTAAGTTTTCATGGGGAAATGGGTCTCATATCCACATTCAGTGAAGAAGTCTAACCTTCCTAGGCATGAAAAGGTGGTCAGGATGGGAAGTGGAGTAAAAGCAGAAGGTATCAGAAGAAATTGGCCAACGTTGGCCTCTGATTGATTTGATTTAAAAGCACCTAGAGCAGCTGTTCTCCCACCTTTTCATAAGGGTCACCTAAGACCATTAAATAAATACATAGATTTACATTATGATTCATACCAGTAGCAAAATTATGGTTATGAATAGCAATAAAAAATAATTTTATTATTGGGTGTCACCAAAGCATGAGGAACTGTATTCAAGAGTCGCCATGCTAGGAAGGTTGAGAGCCATTGACCTAAGGGATTAATGAAGCCTCCTCTGGGGATTGCTTCTGAGGGAGTTTCCAGAGATGGCTCTGACCCGATGAATCCTTGGTGGATTTATAATGTATTGGAATTATTGGGATATAATTCCTTGTTAGTAAGATTGTAGTCTACCATAGCCAGACAGTTTTCCTGAGCTAGGCACAAAACGGAGGACTCCCTTTTCGTAGTGGGGCTTCTTTTTCTCCACCTGATCTGAGGAGCCTGACCCCTGATCTTCTTCCTGAGGAATGTCATATAAACCCTTGGCAAAATTACAAGTTCAATTTCTTGGAATGCCTGCCCATGTAAATGAGGTTTAAGATTCTCCAGAATCTTAAACCTCAGCCAATGAACCTTCACCCAAAGAAAAACCCCTTCCCCTTCCCACTCTCCAAGGTTCCGAGATATATGTATATGTGTGTGTGTCTGTGTGTGTGTGTGTGTGTGTGTGTGTGTGTGTGTGTGTGTGTGTGTGTATATACATCCTTCACTATTTCCAACCAACTTCCTTGATGAGCACAATCACCATCTTTGTTCTATTAATCACACCAAATTCAGGGTTTGGACAACTAGAAAGATTGCTCAGTGGTTAAAGTGTTGATGTCTACAAAGGAAGAATAAGAATCAGAGATCAGACTCCCTGAACCCATGTCAATGCTAGTGGATGTGGTAGCTTATTTGTAATTCAAAAGGTGGGGCAGGGGATCCCCAGTGTAAGATGTCTAACTAGACTGCACATATTAGTGATATTTGTCCAATTGAAAGATCTTGACTCAGTAAATAAGGCCTCCATACTATCCAGACATGTATGTGCACATACATATGTAAACCCACATAAAAATTTCACATGCACACACAGACACAGACACAGACACACAGACACAGACACACACACACACACACACACACACACACACACAGGGTGGGGGATGAGAAAAGTACTTACAGTTCATGATCGGCACTAATCATATGTCAAGGGTTCAATGGTTACAATCACAGTGGAAAGTACACATGAGGAGTGCTCCTGTGTGTAAGGGATGGTTCTGATTCTTTGATCAGAAATCTGCCTGTGAACACTGATGTTCCTGTTCCCCAATTGGCTCTTGATTCATCAATAAGGTGTTCACAACCAATGAGCTAGACTGAATAGGCAAGACTTCCAGTTTTCCCAGAGGCAGGCTAGTAGAACCAAGGGAGGAGGAAAGGATTCACCATGCTGTGGAGGGAGAAAGAGTCACCAGCCATGTGGGATCTAGGGCAGAGTGGCCATTGGCCACTTCCCAAGTGGGCCTGGGGTAGCAGGTGGGAGATTAGAAATGAGATTAAGCTGAGGGCCAATTTAGGGTGCTGAGCTAGGACTAAAGGTGACTAAGAAAACAACGTTGAGAACAGATTCATAGGTGTTGATCTGGGGTGTAAAGAAGGACATGGTAGTTGAGGAATGATCAGAAGAGCCTGGCCGTTGACCTACAGCATATTAAAAATAAGTTGGTGTGGTGTGGTGTGTGTGTGCATGCACATACGTGAGTGCGTTTCATCCCAGGATTAAGCCAGGTGGAGCTAGTGGCTAGGTCCACGCAGAGCTTAAAGCAGGGTAGTAGGTACTACACCCAACACCTGTGACCACAACCAGCACTATTGGATAGGCTGCAATGCACGATTTTCATCTGAGACCCCATTTAAGGCATTACCAACAGCACCCATATGTGCCTGGGATATCACGTGTCTCAATACTTCAAATCACTGAAAAACCCACTCAAAGTAAAGGGAACCAATGACAACCCAAGAGAATCCCTTAACTTTTGTCTTCTTGCTTTGGGTCTTTTGCTATGTCACATTATATAATGTGTTGTACATGAGACATATGCTTGTCCAACATCAGAAAAAGCTTCAAAAAGACATACAAAACCAGGACTCTTGAAGAGATAATTATGTGCTTGAAAAAGGCATTCTTGAAATGTTTTCAATATGTGAAACAAAAACAAAAAGTCCTAACAGGAGAGTTGGGAGAAAACAGGGCTATGAGAATGAGAAGATGGCAGATCAGAGAATTAAAATCTCTGGCCTTCAGGAAGCAGCCGTGCCAGCTTTCTTCCTGATGCAGGGTCTTTCCTGAAATGTGGCACAGCTTGGCTGCCAGCAGAACTACCATTTACTTAGCAGCTACTGTTTCTCCAGGCTCTGAGTTAGGGTCTGTGCCTAGACAGTATCCAGACTGAGCTTATTACAACCTAAATCAGGTTCTACCTCTCCATCACATTTAGAATACAATCTAGCCACTTTTACAGGGAGACCAAAATGAGCACTGGCATTGCTTCTCTGCCATGGTCTACTTTCAATCTCTTGTTTTCCAAAATGGTCCACGCCATGGCTCTCTTCTAGGCTCTCAGGCAAGTCCAAGGTCACTTCCCGCCCAGCCACTCTAATGGCTCTTACCTCTACAAATGCTTCGTTCTGGGCCAGTACATGGACAGCTCCTTCCTATCACTCAGGTTTGGTAAGGTTCTTGACACTGACTTAAAATAGGACCTTCTTGCCCACAGGCTTATCTGTCCTGTGAAGTTCCCCTGTATCCTTCCCTCATTACTCCTGGAATTATCTTCTAACTCATTCTGGGTTCTCCAGCAGGAAAACCTGAGAATTCTTGTGAAGGGCTGACTTCCTTTATCTCAGACAATGCTGAAACCAAAGAAACTAAGCCAAGGCATGAAAAAAGATGAGCAGAGATGGATTCTGATGATGTCTGGCCCTCTTTTTCACTTTGGGAGCCCCAGAGCTGAAAGTGCTTCCCCGAGTCAGCTTGCCTTGTGCAAGGGTGATGATCTCTTGTCCTGCACAGTCATCAGTCATAAACTGATGGATTCCCTGGGGGAAATAAAACGTTTTAGGCAGCTCTAATTGTATAATACCAAGCTTCTACACAAAGATGTAGGTGTGAGCAGTTAGTTCAGCAGTGCCAGCTAGGGGATGGAAACCCCAGAGTCCCTGAAGAGAACTTTGGCAGCATGACACATACTCATTTAATAATCTGTGTCTGTACACCCAGCTAGATGTTAAGTTTCATGACCATAAAGATTTGGCTGCCTCATTACTGTGTTTTATCCCTTGACGTACAAGTACTCAGTAAACTCTAGTTGAAGATATAGGCTAACATGTTACTTATTCTATCTAGATAATCTTTACAGCTATCCTGGAGTAGAGACTTTCAAGTCTGAATCCCTTTACAACCTTAGATCCAAGTAGGTCTGTCAGCCAGTTAGCCCAAAGGGTTGAATACAATTAAACCAAAAAGGCAAACTTTTCTATCGCTTTTACCTTGAGCTCCTCTAGAACCCCCACAACTTCTGCCTCACACATCAACACTTTCTTTTATATTTAAAAATACTTACCACTGAAGCCTCAGTCCATCAACCAAAGAACCCCAGAGAATAAATGGAAGGATTGTGTTCTGCCATGCTCCTTTTGTTGCCATGCTAGTTAAGATACATTTTAAAGAAGCAATAGTGGGTGGCGTCGTGGCTTATGTAGGCTGTGTGCATAGTTGCCTAGAGGACTAGAGGATGCATTAGAGGCATTAAAATAATGCATCATTTTAATCGTACATTTCTATGGATTACTTCTGTAATCCCAGCTCCAGTGTCTTAGTGTGACGTTCTACTGTTAAAACTCCATGTCCAAAGTGATTTAGACAGCTTACAATTCTCAGGTAACTGAGAGAAGTCAGAGAAGAAACTCAAGGCTGAAATCTGGAGGCAGGAACTGAAGCAGAAGCAATAGAGAAGTACTGCTTTCTAAATTGGTCTTCATGGCTTGCTCAACCTGCTTCCTTACAAGCCCCATGACCATTTGCCCAGGGTAGCACCACAGTGGCTGGGGCCTCCCACAGAAATCATTAATTTTAAGAAAAAAATGCCCTACAAGATTGTTGACATAGAGGATTTCTTCTTTTATCATCATCATCATCATCATCATCATCATCATCATCATCATCATCTCATCATTACTTTACATCCTGATCACAGTCCTGCTCCCTCCTTTCTTCCCATCCCATCCCTACAAGTCTTCCTTCCCATTACTCCTTTGCCTTCTCATCAGATAAGGGGAGCCCCCTTGGCCACTTCTCTGTTCACCTTCATCAGATCTGACACAGGCTAATCTTAAGGTGGCATTTTTTTCAATTGAGGGTTCCCCTGTCAGATACAATAGCTCAGGTTGACAAAACCTAGCTAGCTTCTAGGGAGGAAGAGATGGTAGCATCCCTGGGGTGGTCTGGCCAGCCATTCTAGCCAAGTCAGTGAGCTTTGGGTTCAATGAAAGCCCCTATTTCCAAAAGTTACTAGACAGCAATTGAGGAAAATAACTGGTATCAACCTCTGACTTCTGTGGGATTGTGCACTTACACCATTATACCCACACTCACTCATGCATTTTTTAAACTATGACCAATAATAATATTCCAGAATGTTTCATACCATTCATTCATTGCTAGTGACTTATAAGTTAGGTTAAAACATGCTTTAATAAGTCACTCTACGCTAAATAAAATATTTTCACTTTTTCCCCTAATGCTTCTCAGATTCACTCATATCTCTCCCCTATATGTATGTATATGTATATATCTATATCTATATAGCAATACACACACATATATATATATATATGTGTGTGAACATATATATATATATATGAACATATATATGTATGAACACACAAACACACACACACTTGTGTGTGTGTGTATGTGTGTGTGTGTGTGTGTGAGAGCATGCCACAGATACCACACCCTTAAAGGAAACTGAATACTTTCTCAAGAGTTCATTAGCTATCCATACATAGCCAGAGTTTGGAGTTTATGAACCCTTTTCTGTCTTGTACAGGTCTTGTGTTAACAACCACAGTGACAGCGATCTCATGAGTACTGCAAAGACCTCACTCTTGTAAGAATGATTCATGGGCCTTTCATACCAGTACCACCTGCAGCATGCTACTTCCTCCCCCAAAAATCTTCCAAACAAAATCTGTATTTTAGGTGCTCCTCAGCCTCTTTCTGTGTGGGTGAGGGTTTTAGATGCACTGCCCTGGTGCTTGGCATGCAGACTTCACCATCTCTCTTCCCTTGGGAAGGCTAATCTGCCTATCATATAATTATTTATTCCTTAGATTCCCCCCACCCAGAGCATAAAGGGGATTTATATCCCTGCTCTGGTTTGTAAGTTGGGAGAGCTGGTATCGCAGTTCACACCTATAGCTGCAGCATTCCAGAGATTTGGAGTTTAAGGTTAACCTAAGTCACAGAGTAAATTTAAGTCCAACCTGGGCTACAAAATATCCCAGAAGTATTTCAGAAATAAAAAGAGAGACATCACTTGGGATCTTCAAAATTAGGTATTTTTCCTATTTGATTATAAAGTCTCCTAACTTATCTCTGAGACAATTAAATTATTTGCAAAGTATAATGCATAACAAAAATTTGGGGATCCATTTAAAACTCCCTGTGCTCGGAGCCTAGTCCTCAGCATGATGATGAGAAAATGTGTGCTTTAGCAGCAAAGCTGAGAAAGAAGTGATTATGTCAAGCCAGGGATTGTGAGATATGCCTTTAACCCCATCACTCAGGAGGCAGAGGTAGGAGGACCTCTGAGCTCAAAGGCCCGCCTGGTCAACAGAGTGAGCTGAAGGACAGCCAGCGCTACACAGAGAAACCCTGTCTCAGAAAGAGAGGCCTGGTTAATTCCACTGGTAGAGTTCATATAAAAGGCCTAACCTGACCTCTTCTCACATTCCAGATCTCTACCAGTGTGTATCATCTCTTTCTTATACACATATTCCTAGCATCATAATGTCATCTGCCATAAGGTCTTCAACCAGAACCAGACTGACAGAAAGTCCTAGCCCTTCAACTATAAGGCAAATCAACCTTTATTTTTATTAAACAGTTCCCATCTTCAGAGATTTTTATTATATAGTATGAGAGGGACTAAGATCCTTGTCTTGGTTCCAAGTCATCCAAAAAGGGATATAATAGCATCCCTGATTCTGGACAGACAGAAATCAAAAGATGTCACAACTGCAACTTCTTTGTGGTGCTGAATATCAGACTTCTGTGGTTTGACTATGTTGACTTTTCCAAGTAAACACAGTGACCCTCTAGAGGCCAATGGGCCAGGAGCACACTGTAAATCTGTATAATGATAAAGGGTTTTCTTTGAGTATCTGAGGAAACAGTGTCCTATGTTTAAATATACTTAATTTTATTTAAATTTAAAATATTAAATTTATTTAAATTTAATGTAAATTCATTTAAAGTTTAAATGCATTTAAACTTTTTAGTTCTTTGGAGTGATAATACCCAGGGCTGGAGCCTTTTGTTCTAAAGATGGCAAATGCTAGGAATTGAACCCAGGGCCATGTGCATGACAGGGAGTGCTTTTTCCACTGAACTATGTTGGTGTCATGAGGCAGAGTCTCACTATGTAGCTCAGACTAGCCTTGTATTCACTTTAAGCCCACACTGCCTCAAACCCATGATCTTCCTGCCTCTTTCTCTCCTCTGCACCAAGCAGAGGTTTTCTTTAAGACAAATTCCAGTCAAAGTAGGAACTGATGAGTTTAGCAATTACTGTATACTAGAATTTTCCTTACTTGATTATTTGTTAATAACACAGAACACATTTAAGATACTAATCCTCAGGCTCATTTCTTGAAGAGTCAAACACAGAAGCACACAAGAATCTGTAGTTGGCCATTGAGCCAACTATTTGCTGAAGGGGCAAGACACTTAAGTTCCCCAATCATCTTGTTTTGTGATTTTTGAGTATGTTGCTCAAGTATTCTCCAGCTTAATTTCCCCATCTGAATACTAGGTATAAAAATATTCATATCACAAGGCTGATATAGCAAAAATCTGGGGAGTTGACTTATGGGGACATGCTTTGTAACTCTATCGAGTGCTGTGACAGGTATAAAACAATTACAGTGTTCAGCTAATTTGTGTCTACTAACTTATATCTGGGACAATTAGATTATTTGCAAGGTGTGGTTCACAGCAGAAATGTACAGATCCATTTCATAAGTTTATTGAGAACTCAGAGATGAGGACAACAGAGTATTATACCAAGAAGACCAGCCTCAGTTTAGGAAAGGGTCCTGAGGAAGGGGTGTTCATGAACAGCAGATGAATGACTTTAAGCCAGTGATGGATGCAAGCTGACAACCCTGTGTTCGCTCAAGATAGCTCTCTCTTACAGACTAAAGCCCAGTCTTATTTTGCATTACATACTTCCTTAGGAATTGCATATCAACTAAATCAGCCACACCCGGTTCCCTTGTGATTATGCCATGAATCAGCATTTTTATGTCCCTAGACTCTTGACTGTAAAGACAGAGCCACATGGCCAAAGCTGCCGAAAGCTGTCAAATTTGGTGGCTTGCTGGAACTGGAGCATGGCTCCTTTTTTCTATTACATTATCACCAGCTTTCTCTTTTCTAACTCCTTCACTGCTTAAGCTTGGCTGTCCTGAAACTTGCCCTGTAGATATACCTTGAAATCAGAGATTTTCATGGTTCTGTCTCTTGAATACTGTTATTAAGGACATGTATGATCATGTCTGGACTTAAGCTTTTCTTCACCTAGAACTTGCTCTATCTCAGGCTGGCTTTGAACTCAGAAACCTGCTTTCCTTTTTCTCCTGGTATTAAAGATGTATACCACCATGCCTGAGCCTAAGTTTTTCACGGCCGTTATTCTTCAAGACCCAGCTCAAAACCCTGTGTCTTCTAGCCTAGAAATATCAATCATGATCTGCTGGGACACATCAAGCAGCCCTAAGCACCCTGCTATCCCCTCTGGACTTTCCTTCTCTCCCACCTCTTTGCCCACCTTCATTGGACCTGTGGGTCCTGAACCATACCCATTAGATACCCACTACCTGCCACACCAGGACCATTGAGGTCCTCTTACCAATACCTACTGCAACAGGAACATCTAGGGAAAAAAGCCACCCAGATGGCTAAAGGACCTTGAAATAACACAATCAACAAAAGCAAGGGCAGTATAACACCTTCACAGCAACACTATCCTACAATAGCAGGCTTTGAGTATACTTACATAATTGAGGCACAAGAAAATGACCTTAAATCTAATCTTGTAAAGAGTCCTTTAAAGAGGAAATGAGTAAAACCCTTAAAGAAACACATAAAAATACAATCAGATGGGTAAAGGAAATAAATAAAACTATACAAGACCTGAAAGTGGAAATAGAAGCAATAAAGAAAACACAAACTGAGGGAATCCTAGAGTAGAAACAAACTAGGGAAGAGAACAAGAACAACAGATACAAGCATCACCAACAGAATACAGGAGATGGAAGAATCAATCCCAGGCATAGAAGATACAGTAGAAGAAATTTATACATCAGTCAAACAAAATGTTAAATCTAAAAAATTCCTGACACAAAACATTCAGGAAATTTGGGATACAATGAAAAGACCTAACCTAAGAATAATAGGAACGGAAGAAGATAAAAAGTTCCAGCTTCAAGGCCCAGAAAATATTTTTTGACAAAATCATAGAGGAAAAAACTTTCCTTCCTAAGGAAAGAGATGCCTATAAACATACAGGCAGTTTATAGAAAACTCATTAGACTACACCAGAAAAAAAAATCCCTCTCATCACATAAATCTACAAAACCAAGAAAAATATTAAAAGTGGAAAAGGAAAAAGACCAGATAGCACACAAAGGTACACCTATCAGAATTACACACTTCTCAACAGAGACTCTAAAAGCTAGAAGGGGATGGACAGACATCTTGCAATCTCTCAAAAACCACAGATGCCAACCTGTATTACTATATGAAGCAAAAATCTCAACCACCATAGATGGAGAAAACAAAATATTTTAAGAAATATCAAAATTTAAACAATATTTATCCACAAATCCAGACCTACAGAAAACACTAGAAGGAAAACTCCAATCCAAGATGTATAACTATGTCCAAGAAAACATAGGAAATAAGTAACTCCATACCAGGAAAAACAAGGGAAACACACATACACTAACACCATCAACATCAAAATAACAGGAAATAACAATCACTGATCATTACTACCTCTCAACATCAATGGACTCAACCTCCATAAAAAGATACAGGCTAACAGAATGGATGTGAAAACAGGATCCATCAAGAAACACACCTCAGCAATAAAGATAGACATTACCTCAGAGTTAAGGGCTGGAAAAAAGTTTTCCAGACAAACAGATGTAATAAGCAAGCTGGAGTAGCCATCCTAATATCTAATAAAGTAGACTTTCAACCAAAATTAATTGAAAGAGACAGTGAAGGCCAATTCATACTCATAAAAGGAAACAACAATAACAAAAACCCCGAGATGATATCTCAATTCTGAACATCTATACCCCAAATACAAAGGCACCCACATTAGTAAAAGAAACATTGCTAAAGCTTAAATTGCATATTGAACCCACATACCCACATTTTCCCACATACATATAGTGAAAAACTTAAACATCCCACTCTCACCAATTGACAGGTCATCCACACAAAAACTGAACAGAGAAATAACAAAACTAACAGAGACATTATGAATCAAATGGACCCAACAAACATCTATAGAATATCTTATCCGAGCACAAAAGAATGCACCTTCTTGTCAGCACCTCATGGATCTTTCTCCAAAACTATCCATTTAGTTGGTCACGAAGCAAGTCTTAACAGATACAAAAATATTGAAATAGTGCCTTGTACCATATCAGATCAGATCCATGGAATCAAGCTAGACTTCAACAAAAACAGAAACACCAAAAGGCTTACACACTAGTGGAAATTGAACAATTCTCTAATCAATGATCTCTGGATCAAAGAAGAAATAATGAAAAATTAAAGACTTTAGAATTCAATGAAAATGAAGGCACAACATACTCAAATTTATAACACACAATGAAAGCAGTGCTAAGAGGAAAGTTCATAGGACTAAGTGACCCTATAAAAAACATTAGATAAGTTTTCATGCCAGCAATTTAAAAGTATATTTGAAAACTCTACAAAGAAGAATGAGGAGGAGGCAGAGAAGAAGATGAAGAAGAAGAAGAAGACGAAGACAAAGACGAAGACGAAGACGAAGACGAAGAAGAAGAAGAAGAAGAAGAAGAAGAAGAAGAAGAAGAAGAAGAAGAAGAAGAAGAAGAAGACGAAGAAGAGAGGAAGAAGAAGAGGAGGAGGAGGAACAAGAACAAGAAGAACAAGAAGAATAACAACAACAATAAGAGCAAGAAAAAGAAGAAGAAAACAACAAGAAGAACATGAACAAAACAAGAACAAGAAGAAGAACAAGAAGATGATGATGAAGAACAACACAACAACAACAAAAAGGAGAAAGAAAGAAACCAAGAGCTGGTTCTTTGCGAAAACTAACAAAATAGACAAACACTTAGCCAAACTAACAAAAAGACAGAGGGAGTGTATCCAAATAAACAAAATCAGAAATGAAAAGGGAGACATAACAACAGATACTGAGGAAACTCAAAATAAATTGTTAGGCCTTATTTCAAAAGCCTGTGCTCCCCTAAACTGGACAATCTTAAGGAAATGGATAATTTTCTAGACAGGTACCACCTACCAAATTAAATGAAGATTAGGTAAATAGTTAAATAGCTCTTTAACCACTAAAGAAATAGAAGCAGTCACTAAAAGTCTCACAACCAAAGGGAAAAAAAAGTCTCACAACCAAAAAAAAAAGCCTAGGGCCAGATGGTTTTAGTGAGACTTCTACCAGACTTACAATGAAGAGCTAATATCAATATTCATCAAACTATTACATAAAATAGAAACAGAAGGAACACTGCCAAAGTCATTCCAGGAAGTCACAGTCACCCTGATACCTAAACCACACAAAGACCCAACAATTAAAGAACTTCAGATTGATTTCTCTTATGAACATTAATATTCAATAAAATACTCACAAACAGAATCCAGGAACACATCAAATACATCATCCATCATGATCAAGTAAGCTTCATCCCAAAGATGCAAGGATGGCTCAATATATAAAATCCATCAACATAATCCACCACATTAACAAATTCAAAGAAAAAGAAAAAAAACACATGCTCATCTCATCAGATGCTGAAGAAGCCTTTGAAAAAAAATCTAACACCCCTTCATGTTAGAAGTCTTAGAGAGATCAGTGATTCAAGGCACATACCTAAACATGATCAAAGCAATATACAGGAAGCCAATAGCCAAGATGAAACTAACTGGACATAAACTTGAAGTGATTCCACAAAAATAAGGGACAAGACAAGGCTCCCCATTCTCTATCTATTCATCATAGATATCGATATTCAATATAGATAGTGAAATTCTAGCCAGAGCAATAAGAAAAGAAAAAGATTGTTGAATACAGAATTAACTCAAGAAAATCAGTGACCCGCCTTATACATATAAATGGGCCTAGAAAGAAATTAGGGAAACAACATCCTTTATTTACAATAGCCACAAATGATATAAAATGTCAGTGTAACTGTAACCAAGCAAGTAAAAGATCTATAGAACAAAGCCATAAGGAAAGAAATGTTCATGTTAAAAGTCTTGTAAAGGTCAGGGATATACGGCACATACCTAAACACAATAAAGGCAATATACAGCAAGCCAATAGTCAACATCAAATTAAATGGAGAGAACCTTAAAGCAATTCTACTAAAATCAGAAACAAGGAAAAGCTGTCTACTTTCTGTATATCTTCAATATAGTACTTGAAGTTCTAGCTAGAAGAATAAGACAACTAAAGGAGATCAAAAGGATACAAGTTGAAAGGGAAAAATCATTTGCAGAGAGGGTATGGAGAAGGGAATTGGAGAGGGGGTCAAGATCAGGTGTGGGGCAGGCAGGAGAGATAGCCAGATGGCCATGAGAATAAACGGAAATCTGAAACTGATGGGGGTGTGGAGGTGGGAGGCACAGACAGACAGAGACCTGGGCTAAGGAAGGCTCCCAGGAATCAATAGGGATATTCACATCTTAGCTGTGACTCACAGCATTGGAGTTTTGGAACCTGAAGAGGCCTCCTGTTGCCAAGCAGGAATCCCATTGGAGTGATAGGGACACCAATCCACCCACAAAACTTTTGACCCAAAATTTATCCTGTCTACAAGAAATGCAGAGATGAGGGATGGAGCAGAGGCTGATAGAATTGCCAACCAATAACTGGCCCAAATTGAGACCCATCCCATGGGAAAGCACCAATCCCTGATACTATTAATAATTGTATGCTTGCAGACAGGAGTCTAACATGGCTGTCCTGAGAGGCTCCACCCAGCAGCTGACTCAGACAGATGCATATACCAACAGCCAAATGGTATATGGAGCTTGGGAATTCTTATGGAAGAATAGGAGGAAGGATTGTGGGCCTCAAAGGGCATAGGAACTCCACAGGAAATCCAACAAAGCCAACTTACCTGGACCTTTGAGTTCTCAGTGACTGAACCACCCACCATAGAACATACATGGGCTGAACCTAGGCTTCCTCACTCATATGTGGCAGATTTGCAGCTTGGCCTCCATGTGGATCCTAAACAACTGGTACAGGACTATCCTAAAAGCTGTTGCCTGTCGTGGAATATGTTTTTTCTAGCTGGGCTGCCTTTTCTGGCCTCAGTGGAAGAGGATGTGCCTCTCCTCACAGAGACTTGATGTACCAAGGTGGGGGTTTATACGGGGGAGGGGTGGCTCATCTGCTCAGAGGACAAGGAGATGGGGGAGGGAGGAAAGGAGGGATGGAGGGAGGGAGGGACTGTGGAAAGGGGTGACCAGGAGGGGGGCAGTGAGCTGGATGTAAAGTGAATAAGTAAATAAATAAACAAACAAATAAATAAATAGATAGATAATAAAATAAAAATTAAAAAAAATAAGATCTAGAATGCAAGTGTGGCCTTGATTTCTGGATTGTATTTCATTCCAGATTAAAAGTCCAAACTATTTCTTACTCAGCTACAAATGTAATCAAAAAGCTTAACTGGGTGGGTCTTGCCTGAGATCTCCCTAAATCTCTTTATCTCCTTTCTTAATATCTTTCTGCCAAAGCTGATTCATTAGTGTGGCTGCCTTTGTTCTTTTAGGTCTGTGAAGCTTTTCATATAATTCACATTGCATCCTTTATATTTTGCATAGTTGAAAAATCCTGTAAAGAACAGTTCTTATATTGATTTATATATTCTTGAACTCGTGTTTTCAGAGTCCTTTCCCACAGCCTTAAGGTCACAGTTACAGTGTGACTAATTTGCTGAGGAACATCAGACACATTCTTGCTTCCTGGAATCATGCTGTTTCTGATTACCATTAACTTTGGCAGGGAAAACATTCTTCAATAATCTTGGCAGGGAGAACATTCCCCAAAGAAGGAACATAAAGTAAAATATATACATTATTATACAAGCAAGCCTTATGCCTACAGCAGCCATCAGCACTAGAGACAAACCTCACCCTGCTGGCCCTGTTCCAGAGGCAGGAGCTGTGTCACATAGTTCCTTCCATGCCGTGGCCATGCTGGACCTGGCACACATGGATCAGCCTTGTTAATTTTAGCTGACTCTAAAACTAAATCCTACCACATGTTCTCATTTTGTTTCTGTTGCTGTGATAAAATACACTGATAAAAACACCTCAGGAAATAAAGAGTTTATTTTACCTCACAATTTCACTTTATAGCCTATTATTGTAAGGAAGTGGGGTGTTAATTAATCACATGACATCACATCAAGAGCAGAGAAAGATGGAGGCATAGATGCTTGCTTGCCCATGTTCCCCTTGAGTCTTCCACTTTTACATAGTTTAGGACACCCAGCCTAGAGAATGGTGGTGCCTATAGTGTATTGTAGCTTCCCACATCCATTAACTCAACCAAGACAACCCCTCCACAGACACTTCCACAGGCCAACCAATACAGACAAGCCTTCACTAAGACCTTTTCATGATGTTGTGGGTTGTGTCTAGGTGATAATTAAAGAGAGCTCTCAAACTGGGTGTTCAAGATTAGTGAAAATGATGGTAACATGGGGTTCACATCTGAGAAACTCTTAGCACTTACAGAGCTTCCTCCACATAGGATGGTTTAGTGTGATTCAGACTGGCTTTTTTGTAGACACTTGGGACATTGTCAAACATCATAATCCATAATGATTCACACATAGAATTCCACCAGTTGGAAGGTGGAGGCATGGAGATGTGAGTTTAAGTCTAGCCTGGACTACATGGGGAGACCCTGTCTCAAAAAACAATAAAGAAGAATCTGAACTCTGAGGCTCTCCTCTTTAGGTATTCAATCTAGTACACATGAGACAAAGGCTGAGACTCGGGCTCTTTAGAAAATTTAGCAATGTTTTCAAAGGCATGAAGCTATAGGTTTAGTCTGTAGTGCTGCAAAAGGTAAAGAAATACATCATTGTGTTCAATCATTAAAAAAATGGTCCTTTTGCAAATTTTGAGGGTCAAAAAAGATCTGGAACAGGTTTGATAAGTATTTGTTTCTCACACAGTCTTGTCTGGTTCACACAGTTGTGAATGAACCAACCAAGATCAAGAGAGGCTTGGTCAAATTTTGGGGAAGGCTAAAGCAAACGTTGAAACCCAGGCTTCAAAGACAAAACTTTGTTACAGTTCCATTAAGCCACAATATGTGTGTGCACATGCATGCATGTATGCATGCATGTGTGTGTGTGTGTGTGTGAGAGAGAGAGAGAGAGACAGAGACAGAGACAGAGACAGAGAGAGACAGAGAGAGACACAGAGACAGAGACAGAGACACAGAGACACAGACAGATAAAGAGAGATACAGAGAGTCAGCAAGAGAGGAGTCACTAAAAGCAAAATTCTCGTATTTCATCTAGGCTTTTCCTTTACATCCAGAAATGCTGGCATTTCTCAGATGTCAGCCTAACCTTTAAAAAAAAAGTCTTTGGTGGCCTCTAGTTAAGACCACTTTTTAAAATCTTGCCTCTTTTGTCAAAGAGGAAAGAAAAGCCACCAGACCCCACCTACCCTAAAGCATGCATTTACAATTGGATCATTTGCTCATGTCCATCTGTATGCCACTCCCTGCACAGGTCCCTTTCTGCACTTGGAGAGCCAAAATGGCTAGAAAAAAAGGAAACCACAATAGCTTGTTCCACCTGTCCTCAAGATTCCCCAGGGCCTACTTCATTCAGTACAGTATCCTAGGCCTACACAACAACCTACAAGGACTTACATGAGTCTCTTCCATTGCCCACCCCATAAGACTTCCTCAGCTAGAATGGCCCATCCTTGTTCACTCAAGCCCAGCTGCACCTGTTGACCATTGCTTTCTCTCAGATGTGCCAGACCTGCTCCTGCTCCTGCTCCTGCTCCTGCTTTTGTATAGCTGCACCCTTTGACTAGCTTACTGTTCTCCATATTCAATATGGCTCAATTGATCAAATTAACATCTTTATACTGAGGCCTTCTCTGATCATCACTCTTTGAGTTTGGACCACATCCACAGCTCTCCCAATGCACATTATTCCCACGTTTGGTTTCCTTAACGCTGTTGACAACTCTTTTTCCATATGAAGCAATTTTAGTATAAACACTATGTGTTCCTATCTCTTGGCACTCCTACATAAGTGAAGGCAAAGATTCATGCTGCTTACATACCTCCAACACCTCTTAAAACACAGCCAGCACAATTAGAGTTTCAACAAATATTTTTTGATAGAATGAACATGCTCATTCACTTACTTGAATTGTAATTTCTAGGCACAGCATAGCGATTGATCATGTGGAAATAAACAAGACCCATTACTCTGGAAGACCACATTCCACTGTATGACAGAAACCAAATCTCAAATACATAAAGCTGGGAAACATAAAGAGAATACAGTAGAGGCATGCACAGGCATGTGTGCATGTTTGTGTCTATATCTCTGTGTGTTTTTGTATTTCTATACATGTGCATTTGTACATAGTTTGTATGTCTATGTGTGTGTCAGGAACATGTCTATATGTGTGTACATGTACATGTATCTGCTGTGTGTGGGTGTATGTCTTATCTCTTTGTGTCTACATTATATATTTTTGTATCTATGACTATGTTCATGTGTATGTTGGGTGTCCATTTGTCTGTGTATATGCATTTGTGTGTTTATGTGTATGCATATCCATATGCTGTTGTGTGTTCATGTGTCTGTTGTATTTATGTGTGTGGCATAAGGCTGTGATAGAAAGGATAGGCCAAGGCCATTGGTTATTCTAAAACCTTATAGTAAGGACATATTGCTGAAGATACCACTTAATCATGTCATCAAACACAGAGAACTCAAGCTAGTACCTAACTAGAGGCTTCACTCCTACTATGTTCATGATACTAGAAGGTACTTTGTCTGCTATCAGAAGGGAAAGATAATCATATTACACAGCTACAAGCACAACAATCTACAACAGCAGACTACCTGCAAGATGGACTAGTGCAAACATGGCACAAATGTTATGAGACCAACCAACCATGTTTTAAAAACTGGATTTAAGGCTCACTCCATGATATGGAATCTATACCTAAAACACTACAAGAGTGGCCACAACCCTGAAACTAGATAGGCTGTCTTTGTCACTGTTCTATTGTTGTAAAGAGACACCATCTCAGAAATGTGGGGCAAGTAGAACTGTGTCACCAGACAGGAAAACTGGTAAGGTCAAGCAGATTAAGGAACCCCAGCAATTCTCATAACTGAGAACAGTAGGTGCTTAAATCTACTCCTGACCAGGTTCTTGGCACTCACCTTGAGCTAACCCAGATTCCCCTGACCAGGGTTCCATGTCCTCTCATGCACACACACTCAGAGAAACACCAAACACAGTCTGGGACACCTATCTTAGGCTATATTCCATCTCCCCTGAGCAGCATGTTGGCATCCCACAAGCTCAGCAGCCCAATGGGGAGAAAGTAATATAGCCTATTGCTTCTGCGTTTTTGCCTTCCAGAGCAGTATTCTGACATCCAAGAGGCTGTGAAGTGAAACGTAGAGCCACACACTTAATTGTGGATCTTAAAGGAAAAAAGCATTCAATTGAGGGTTTGCTTATAGTTTTGGAAACTTGGTCCATTATCATTGTGGCAGGGGGTGTGGCTGCAACAGTAGCTAAGAGCTACAGGCTAGTCAGCAGGCAGCAGGCAGCAGGCAGCAGGCAGAAGAGGTAGGGAAGAGACTGAGCCTGGCATGGGCTTTTGAAAGCCCACCAAAGCCCTCAAAGCCCACCTCCCATTAACACACATTCTCCACCAAAACCATACCTCCTAATCCTTGTAATCCTTTCAAACAGTACCACTTCCTGATGACCAAGCATTCAAATATATAAGCCTGTGGGGATGATTCTTATGCAAGCAAACACATAGGTTGTAGGCCATAGGGGAAAGCCTACTACTATAGGAGAACTCCTCTACTTGGATTGGCCTGTGGGGATTACCTTAATTAAGTAGAGTGACGTTGGAAGACTCAGCCCAGTTTGTACAGTACCATTCCCTAGGTAGGATAGCCTTAAACACGTAAGAGCTGAGAAGTCAAGCTAAGCATATGACAAGCAAGTGAATGTGTGCATTCATTCTCTCTGCCCTTGGCTGTGAATGTGACAGGCTTAGCTGTTTGAAGCTGCCTTGACTTCCCCACAACAATAACTATAAGATGGAGCTATAAGCCTCTTTTTTTCCTAAGCCACTTTATGTCAGGTCATTTTGTCACAGCAATGGAAATGACCTAGATCCTTCAATTAATCTTTGTGCATTTAGCCTTGAAGGACAACAAGAAGGGTCTCCATATAGATACTCTCTGGGTAATCAACAAGCATACACTTAGAGTTGAGCAGATAACAGGCCCAGAGCAAAGCAAGCACCAAAATGAAGGTGGAAGTGTCAGGTGTTTGTGCAGATCTTAGCTTTTAAGCTGTCAATGCTTTTAAGAAAAACCAACCATCCATCCAAACAAACAAACAAAAGCAGCTTCTAAGAGCCAGGTCCACTCCCTGCAAGAAAAGCTCCTCCTCGATTTTACCAGGTTCCTTCTCTTTTAGATCCTCTGCTTTTCTGTGGAATGGGTTAGCCTTGGGCCAATCTTCCCATTCATATACACAAAAAAGATTCTCTACTAAAACTATTACAGGGAGGTACTTTAATTTTGCAGACTCCTTTTGTCTACCAAAACGGTCTGTCTAAATGAAAAACATTTCTCTCACCATTTCCCCACCAGATGCATCTACTCAGCCTTCACATCCCAAGCAAATTGAGAATCTATATGGGCGTGGCGGGTTGATGATCTTTCCTTCACCCAGTACCCTGAGGTAATTTTGTTGACTCCTTGCAGTACTGTGAGGGAGGTATTATCATTCCATTTTTCAGAAGAGTATTTTAGACCTTTGTATCCCAACACAACAACAACAGAGCCAGAGCCCAAGTCTGGCTGAGTCTAAGGTTGAAGATCCTCCTGCCCATCACCGCTAAGACACAAAGTAGAATTCTAAAGCATAGAATGCATCCTTCCTTTCTCCTTCCTTTATGCCCATATGAATATTAATTTCCTTTGTCTTTGCAAATACAAGTGTTAACTAAGACACACATCATAAAATATGCAACTTTCACCTTCTTTCAGGTTTTGCATTGAAAATGTATATGAACGACTTTCTTCCCTGCTGCCTGTGTTGAGCCAGAGATCATCTCTGCCCTTACTCAGTGTCATCCAAAAGAGCATGGTGCCTGAGGTGCAAGCAATCAAGGAAAAAAAAATCCCACCTAATAATCCCAGCTCTGGGCATCGACCAACACTCACTTTAAATTTGTCAGGAGACAAGAGGACCAGAAAGGGTCTCCTATCTGGCCAGCCTAGATGAGGAGACAGGTTGAGAGGGACTGAGTGTTGGGTAATAGGACCCACCAGGAAAAAGGAAATCAACTGCTTATTTCCCAAAGGAACTTGATTTCTGCCACCCCTGGGTTTTTAAAAGTTGGTAACTTTTTAACTTTTTTTTTTGTTTTGGAAAGTATCATGACCAGATATTTCCAAGATGAAACTGTATGCAAAGAAGAGAAAAATTAATTGAAATCCTGCAAAACGGTGATGACCACTTTAATTAGAGTAGTACTAGTCTCCACAGGAGTGGAGTTGTAATGAAAAAAGAACACACAAGGAAATTCAGCTCTTTTCAGGATGATGTCTTTCTCTGACTTGTTGCAGGATACTTAAACATTCAGTATACTGCTTCTCTGGTAATCTGCTCATGAATCTTAGATAACTCAGAAGAGATACTTGAGAGGCTGTCTTGTCTCCTGTTCCTGATGCCTTATCTCCTCCATGATGAACATTATCAGACCATGCAACAAATGAGACCTTCCTTTCTTAAGCCACTTTTGACAGATATTTGTCACAAGAAAAGTAACCAATAGGAAGTTCTTGGGCCAAGGAAATCGTTCAGTCGAACGATTGCTTGCTAAGCGAGCTTGAGGACTTGAGTACAGAGCCCCAGAGCCCACATAAAAAGCTGGGTGTGGTGATGTATCCCTGTAATCCCAACACTGGGAACCAGAGACAGGAAGTTCTCTAGGCTTGCTGGCTGGCTACTTAGTCTGGCTAAATCGGTGAACTCCAGGCTCAAAGAGACCCTGCCTTAAAAAATAAAGTAGGGGGTTGGGGATTTAGCTCAGTGGTAGAGCGCTTGCCTAGCAAGCACAAGGCCCTGGGTTCGGTCCCCAGCTCTGAAAAAAAGAAAAGAAAAAAAAATAATAAAGTAGACAGAAATTGAGGAAAACACCTGTCAAGCTTCTGCTTTCACAGGCATGTGTAAACATGTGCAAGTATGTTATGCATGAACATACAGAGAGAAATAAAAGTAGTTCTTGGATAAATGGTTGGATAAGTGGATGGATGGATGGATGGATGGATGGATGGATGGATGGATGGATGGATGGATAGGTTAAAGGGTAGGTGTATGTGTGGGTGGGTGGATGGATGGGTGGGTAGATGAGTGGGTGGGTGGGTGGATAGTGGGTGGGTGGGGGGGTGTGGATGGGTGGGTGGATGGGTGGGTGGATGGGTGGGGGGGGGGGTGGGTGGGTGGGTGGGGGGGGTGGGTGGATGGGGGGGTGGGTGGGTGGGTGGGGATGGGTGGATGGATGGGTGGGGGGGTGGGTGGATGGATGGGTGGGTGGGTGGGTGGGTGGGTGGATTAATGGATTAGCTTTAAGCTTTACTCAGCCTCAATTGAGAAGGTGGGCCTGACCATGTCTACCCTGTAAATGCCATGAGGTTAGATGCACTGGTTTCTCTAGACTGCTCTCTAGCTCCCTCCCTGCACATAGCTGACAGATGAGAGATGGCCATCACCACATGGTTATTTTGTTCTTTCAACATTCCTGCCTTAGTTTATATAGTGAGGTGCCCACTACTCTACTTTTCCAAAAGCTTTTTTTCTTTCTCTCTCTTTATCCCTTTAGAAGGCAGATACAAGGAAGAGCCCTCAGATAGTCATTTTAATATAATCCCTTTAAACTTCAAAACACATTTGGTAGAAAACAGGCTGATGAGTGCAATTTTACCTTTCCTTTCAGCTAAGAACTGTTTACAAATGTTGCTCCCTCCAGCTTCACTTGGGAAAGCTTTCAAAGGCTCCAGTGGTTAATTGTAGCTGCCTCCCTCCGGGACTGTGAAACCTGAGCCACACTTTGAGATCAATAGCTCTGACTAGACTGAAGAAGTGTCACTCAGGCAAGAGCAGCTGAATACAAGCAACCCCAGGAACCAAAGTCTCTGGGAGTTAGTGGGCTCTCCAAGTTCTATTTGCAATAGAAGAATAGCTCCTGCAAACTTTATCTGGCACAAAAGCAGCCTGTGTTTCTCAAAGAAAACCTGGTGGGTTAGTCACAGTTCCTCCCAGAGAAGCAGAAATAGTACAATAAACACAACATACAAATATGTACAATAAACATAATATGTAAATATATACTATATCATAATATAGTGTGTATATATATATATATATATCAAGAAGTTTATTGAAAGGTATTGGCTTCCCTCTGCAAAAGGAAGATCTGATGGCTGTTGATAAGTTGCAAGGTCAGAGAACTGGAGAATCAATGGTGTAGATTGCAAGCTGAGGCTGATGACTTGAGAATCAATAAAAGCAAATTCAAAAGACTAAAGTACTAGCTCAAAGGAGTAGGACAAAGGAGTCTCACAGTTTCCCTCTTCATTCTGGTTCCATTCTAATTTCTCCCAGAAAGACTCACAGGCACACCCTGACATACTATTTCACCAGGTACCTAGGCATCCCATGATACACTCTAGCTGACATAGTAAATTAAGAGCATTTTTGGTCTCTCTATTCTGTGGTGGAGCTATATGACATGACCTTGACTCATTCATTTAATGATTGATGTCTGAGCACTAAACAAGGATGGGTCAGTGAATAAGATCTGACCATTTGAAGAGAAACAGCAGACAAACAGAAAAAGAGGAAACAGAAAATATAAAAGACAAGTGCCCTTTCAAATAAATTTAAATGGAATGAAATGGTGGAGAGGGGAGAAAGCTGCTTACTCCTGGGAAAGGGAAATGCAGACTGAGGAGAAGACTGCATTACAGAATCCTAAAAGCATCCTGGGAAGAAAAAGTAACTAACACAAAGGTGCTGGGTGGCGCACTGCCTCTGAGACAAGGATGACTCAAGCAGGAGAGGGTTACTTTGGCTCCTGGTCTAGAAATACAGTGCATTTGAGAAGGAAAGACATACTGACCACAAAGTCTCTGTCCCAGGTAGCTTTAACTGTCAAATTGACACAGTCCAGAGTCACCTAAGAGTCTCAGTTGAGGGATTCCCTAGATTAGATTGGCTTGTAGGCATATCTGTGTGACATTATCTTGATTGTTCAATACTGGAGGGCCTAGCCTACTGTGGGTGGCATCATTCCCTGGGCAATGGACCTGCATTGTAAAAGCATGGGTCTGTGAGTATGCTAGCCAGCAATATTCCCCTATGTTTCTGCTTCAAGTATTTGCTTGAGTTCCTGCCCTAACTTCCCTACACTGCAATGTATAATATCAAATAAAACTTTTCTGCTCCTAAGTTCTTCTCATCAGACTGCTTAATCTCAGCAACTGAAGGCAAACTCAAGAAGGTACAGTCCAACCAGGAAGCAGACAGAACTCAGGCAAGAAATGGAACTTAACCATAACCTTCAAAATGCCTTCCTCCAGTCAACGCCCTTCTTCCAACGAGGCCCCACTTGTTAAAGATTCTGCAGCTTCTTAAAATGCACCATCAAGTACACAAGCCCTTGAGTTATGGGGACATTTTACATCCAAACCACAGCAGGGACCTTAGTTATGGAAACTTGGCAAGTGAAGGAAGATTTGAAAATAGTATTAAGGTGGTGGAGAATTGACTTGAAAGCCATGCCAAAGAGTTCTCATTTGAGCCTAAGAAATATTCAGAGCCTCAGAAATGCTTTAAGCAAGAGTACAATATAATAATTCTCTGTGTTCATAAGATTGTTCTGGCTTTGTAGGGGACATGGCGTACAGGGTGTGGAAATCATAAAAAACACCCCAAAAGGCAGATCGAAGGGACCTTGACAACCCTGAACTTCATGAATGCCTTTATTGTTTGCTATCCTACCAGCATAACAAAATCCTCTGTGTTCTTCTGGTGATGGGGAGAGAGGGGAGAAGCTGCCATTGGTGGTAGAGCATCCAAATTTCAAGTTTATGTACCTGATTACAGTGGTGGGAAGAAGACAGACAGATGATGCTGGTAAATAGAATCTGTTATTGAACAGTACAGGACCTAAACAAAGTTCACAAAACACACATTGTAGCCTTCACATGATCTCTTGGGCTGGGGTTTTGTTTATTTGTTTGTGTTGTTTTACACTCTTCTTATCAATTAAAATATATGCTCCTGGGGGGTAGGACCTTATATGTTTCTTCAATGTAGGAGCTAGAGGGGTGTCTTGGGAATACTGATACTTCTTATTAAATGACTAGATATTGAAAAAGGCCAAAAAGATAGTCTTCCAGAAGGAAGTATTGAGAGAGAATGAGAATGCTCTGCAAAGATATTGAGGGATTGCTTTTTATGCATTGTTTTTATGCATTTTCATTTCTGCCATTTTTTGTTGACTGACATGTTTCTAAATAGAATGGGTTTAGCTTGGGTAAATTCCAAGTCATCACTAGCTGTGACTAAAAAGTGTAACGAAGTTCAAGTTTGGCAGTACTCACAATATTTCACAGGGTAACAATGCCACAGTGCTCCACGGTTTCATTCATTCATGATACAACATTTGTTACAAGTCACCCTGCAGCAGTCATTGTCCTAGGCAACAGAGAAAACTGCTGGAGTAAAATTGTCAAAAAGGGTAAAGTCATGGAGATGTCGATTAAAACATTTATTAATGAGTATCCTAGTTAGCATTGTCCATTTGACATAGCCTAAAGTTATCTGAGAGGAGAGCCTCCTCTGAGGAACTGCCTACATCAGACTGGCCCATGGGCATGTCTCTGGGGGGACTGTCTTGATCATTAATTGACAAAGAATGACCTAGACCTACTGTGGGCAGCACCATCACTAGACTGGTGGTATTGGGCTACATAAGAAAGCTAGTAGCATATAAGTTGTAAAGAAAAACAAGCAAGTAGCATACCTCCATTTTTTTTGCACTGAGTTCTTACCCTCTTCCTCCTCAATGACAGACAGTGAGCTAGAAGTGTAACAAGAAATAGACCCTTGGTTCCTAAAATTGCTTTTGGTCAAAATGTTATTGTCACAGCAACAGATGAAACTCTGACATTTTGTGAGGCAAGTAGCAATCGTTACCATCTCAAATGAATGAATGGGCAGACTAGATATATGGCTCGAGAGATCTGAAGTGATTCTGCAACTGGAGGCAAAGCTGGCTTCTTCCACAGCCAAGAAGCACCATTGCATGAACTAGACCTCTGGTAAGCAATCTTAGCATGTAGGAAAAGAGTATTTCATTTCAATTGCTACCGGTTATTTAGAGTTAGAAGAGTTCTCAGATAATTCAATACAGTGAGAGGCAAGAGACTAAATAGTAATTAACTAGAGGAGCAAACTCAAAACAATGAGTGTGTTATGGACCAAAACTTTTCCATACGTAGAGAAAATGCTTACAATAAAGTTTCTTGCTTCTCATAAGTGGTTAGATAACCTGCATCTACAATGAGCCTGTTTTACTTTGGATAGGAGGATGTATGTTCTTGTCCTTTCCTATTTATGAGGTCACTGTGGGAAAACAAACAAACAAACAAACAAACAAACTTATGTATTGAATCCTTTCCAAAAGACTGAGGGAAAAAGCTGCAATTTGTTTCTAAAGGGCACCCTGAACATCTTTGCTTTAATAATTGTATTACAGACTATTAAAGAAACACACACTTATAAAAAATAAAATACAAACCATTTTTCATGAAAATCCTATCCTGGAGTGTCCACCTTCTACATGTCTTATTTGTGAAGTAGAAAACAGCAATGTGTGCACAAGCCAGATGAACAGAATGCACTAGACCAGAGGTTAACTGGTGATGGGCAAGAATGGGGAGCTGAAAGGCTCCTGGTCTAAAACACAGGAGAACATTAGGAGTTGCAGACTGACAGAGCGAAGTGGGTGATCAGAAAGAAACAGAGAAGGCTGTGCCCTCAACAAAGAGAGAACAGAGGCAAATGAATGAATACTGCCAAAATGTCAGGACTGGGACTTCTAATTCTTCATCCTAAGTTACTGTTCACCTTGTTTCATGTTGTAACTTTACTTTACTAGCAAAAACAAACAACAACAACAAAAAACCCTTCAGTCAATGAAGTGTCTGCTATGGGGCTGGGGAGATGATTGAGAAGAACATTTGCACTCTTCAACAGGACCCAAGTTCAGTTCCCAGCACCTGTAACTATGGCTCCAGGATTCCAATGCAATCTTTGGCCACTACGGGCACTAAACTCCATGGCATATACCTCTCTCTCCCTCTCTCTCTCTCTCTCTCTCTCTCTCTCTCTCTCTCTCTCTCTCTCTCTCTCTCTCTCACACACACACACACACACACACACACACACACACTTAATCTTTATGAAAACTAGAACTTAATCTTTATGAAAACTAGAGTGATCTCTCATCTTCACATACACACCCACATGCATACATATACATCACTCTACACATACAAACATGAGCATCAGCTTGCAAGTCTCATGTCAATTATGCCAGCAGAGGGCAATGGAAAACACTGAACCAATACTGAGCAACTCTTTGCCCTCTTGCAGAGGATGATTCTTGTTCCCTTTACCTCAATTCAAGTTCCTGAACTATAAAAATCATCACCAGTTAAGGATGATTTTCCAGGCATTTTCTCCAGCATGTTGAGTTTGTTCAGCATTCTGAAATTATAAACACATCATTATAAGATTTCATTGAGTCTACAGATGAACTGAACTCCCAAGAAACTGGTTAAGTTTGTGACAATATTAGTATTAGAATATTAGTATTTGGATCTTTTCTCTCCATGAGGCTTTTCTTTGCCCCATTGGATGGAGCTTTTTGGGTTTTTTCTAATTTTTTAATAGATTTACTTATTTATGTATATGAGTACCCTATTCAACCTTCAGACATGACAGAAGAGGGCATCAGATCCCATTACAGATAGATGTGAGTCACCGTGTGGTTGGTTGCTGGTAACTAAACTCTAAAAGAACAGTCAGTGCTCTTAACCACTGAACCATCTCTCAATCTCCCTACCCCCAGATTGAGCTTTTAAGAATTGTCTAAAAAAGCCTAGAATGTGGACCTGTGCTTCAGTCCTCAGAACTGAGAAAAATATATAATAGCATGGATTAGAGAGGTCCAGATTGAACTAGGAATTGTGTTTTGCCAGCTTTTATTTCCTTTTTTTAAAAAAAAAAAAAAAGTCAATCCTTGGAGGTGGGGAATCGATGTCTCTGTTTCATAAACATGAAGACAAAGAGCAAGAGATGATAAAACATTTCTCCAAGTTCACACAGCTATTCAAGGAAGGATTTGGATGAGAACCCTCAGCTTGTCCATGCACTTGACCTGTGCTGATGCTACATTGAGTGCCTGAGGAGGTCTCACCTTCTAAGGGAAGAGGCTGTTGTATACTACTACACTGCATGCCCACATGTCATCACCCCCAAAGCACAGGTTGAAATCTTTTTCTTCTGTTTAGATTTATTTATTATTACTTACATATATGCCTGCAGGCCAGAAGAAAGCACAAGATCTCATTATAGATGGTTATGAACAATGATGTGGGTGCTGGGAATTGAACTCAGAACCTCTGCAAGAGCAGCAAGTGCTCTTAACATCTGAGCCATCTCTCCAGCCCCCAAGGTTGAAATCTATTTTTTTCTTTTTTTTCTTTTATTGGGTATTTTTTAATTTACATTTCAAATGTTATTCCCTTTCCCAATTTTACGGACATAAGCCCCTTAATACAACCACCTCCCCTTGATCTACAAGGCTATTCTCCCCATCTACCCCCGCTTCCTACCACCTCAACATTCCCCTACACTGGGGGTCCAACCTTGGCAGGAACAAATGCTTCTCCTTTGGTGCCCAACAAGGCCACCCTCTGCTACATACGCAGCTGGTTCCATCAGTCAGTCCATGTATAGACTTTGGGTAGTGGTTTATTCCCTGGGGCTGGTTGGTTGGCACTGTTGTTCTTATGAGGTTGCAAGCCCCTTCAGTTCTTTCAATCCTTTCTATATCTAATTTCTCTAATGCGGGCCTGTTCTCATTTCAATGGTTTGCTGCTAACATTTGCCTTTATATTTGAAATGCTCTGGCTGTGTCCCTCGGGAGACATCTATATCAGGTTCCTGTGAGCATGCACTTCTTAGCTTCATCAATCTTACATAGTTTTGGTGGCTGCATATATGTGGGCTGCATGTGGGGCAGGCTCTGAACGGCCATTCCTTCAGTCTCTGCTCCAAACGTTGCCTCCTATGAATATTTTTACCCCTTTAAAGAAGGAGAGAAGCATCTGCACTTTAGTCATCCTTCTTCTTGAGCTTCATGTGGTCCGTGGACTGTATCTTGGGTAATTCGAGCTTTGGGCTAATATCCACTTATCAGCGAGTGCATACCATGTGTGTTTTTCTGAGATTGGATTACCTCATTGAGAATGATGTTTTCTAATTCAATCTATTTGGCTATGAATTTCATGAAGTCATTGTTTTTGATAGCTGAGTAATATTCCATTGTATAGACATACCATATTTTCTGTATGCATTCCTCTGTTGAAGGGCATCTGGATTCTTTCCAGCTTCTGGCCACAATAAATAAGGCTGCTATGAACATAGTGAAGCATGTGTCTTTGTTGTATGTTGGAGCATCTTTTGGGTATATGCCGAGGAGAGTAATAGCTGGGTCCTCAGGTAGTGCAACGTCCAATTTTCTGAAGAACCTCCAGACAATATCCAGAATGGTTGCACCAATTTGCAATCCCACCAACAATGAAGGAGTGTTCCCTTTTCTCCACATCCTTACCAGCATCTGCTGTCACCTGACCTTTTTATCTTAGCCATTCTGACTGGCGTGAGACAATCTCAGGGTTGTTTGGATTTTCATTTCCCTGATGACTAGGTGCTTCTCAGCCATTCAATATTCATCAGCTGAGAATTCTTTATTTAGCTCTGTACCACATTTTTAATAGGGTTATTTGGCTCTGAGGAGTCTAAATTCTTGAGTTCTTTGTATATTTTGGATATTAGCCCTCAATCCTCTATCAGCTGTAGGATTTGTAAAAATCTTTTCCCAATCTGTTGGTTGCCATTTTGTCCTTTGACTTACAGAAGCATTGCAGTTTTATGAGGTCCCATTTGTTGATTCTTGATCTTAGAACATAAACCATTGGTGTTTTGTTCAGGAAATTTTTCCCAGTGCCCATGTAATCAAGATTCTTCTCCACTTTTTCTTCTATTAGTTTGAATGTATCTGGTTTGATGTGCAGGTCCTTGATCCACTTGGAGTTAAGCTTTGTACAGGACCATAAGAATGGACAAATTTGTGGGCACTCGAGCAGCAGGTCCCCTGTGCTCCAGACACCTCCCAGACCTGAAGGGACCCAATCAACAGTTCTCTGCACCCGAATTCCGAGGGAGGGAGAGCTAAACCTTCACAGGGGCAGACACACCTGGGAAGCCAGAAGAGAATACACCCTGCCCACATTTCTTACTCTAGAGGAAAACGCCTAAGGCCATCTGGGACCCCGGTGCACAGGGATTCAGGGAAAAGGTGGTGCAGGCCCTCCTGGTTGCTGCCCTCACAGAAAGCTCAAAAACAGCACCCATGAGCAACTTGAGCCGCGGGACCACAGGTAAGACCAACTGTTCTGCTCTAAGCAACCAGCCTAGTGGACTCAGGACACAGTCCCACAGGAACAGCTGAAGACCAGTAGACAGGAAAGACTGCACACCTGAAAGCAGAACACTCTGTTCCCATAACTGGCTGAAAGAAAACAGGAAAACAAGTATACAGCACTCCTGACATACAGGCCTATAGGAAGTTCTAGCCACTGTCAGAAATAGCAGAACAAGGTAACACCAGAGACAACCTGATGATGAGAGGCAAGCGCAGGGACCCAAGCAACAGAAACAAAGACTACATGGCATCATCGGAGGCCAGTTCTCCCACCAAAGCAAACACTGAATATCCAAACACACCAGAAAAGCAAGATCTAGATTTAAAATCACATTTGATCATGATGCTGGAGGACTTCAAGAAAGACATGAAGAACTCCCTTAGAGAAATGCAGGAAAACACAAATAAACAAATAGAAGCCTATAGAGAAGAATCCATAGAAAACCAAAGAAGAGAAAAGGAGTTGCAGATACAAGCATCACCAACAGAATACAAGAGATAGAAGAGAGAATCTCAGGAGCAGAAGATTCCACAGAAATCATCGACACAACGGTCAAAGATAATGTAAAACGGAAAAAGCTTCTGGTCCAAAACATACAGGAAATCCAGGACTCAATGAGAAAATCAAACCTAAGGATAATAGATATAGAAGAGAGTGAAGACTCCCAGCTCAAAGGACCAGTAAATATCTTCAACAAAATTGTAGAAGAAAACTTCCCTAACCTAAAGAAAGAGATGCCCATAAACATAAAAGAAGCCTAGAGAACTCCAAATAGATTGGACCAGAAAAGAAACTCCTCCCATCACATAATAGTCAAAACACCAAATGCACAAAACAAAGAAAGAATATTAAAAGCAGTAAGGGAAAAAGGTCAAGTAACATATAAAGGCAGACCTATCAGAATCACACCAGACTTCTCACCAGAGACTATGAAAGCCAAAAGATCCTGGACAGATGTCATACAGATGCTAAGAGAACACAAATGCCAGCCCAGGTTACTGTATCCAGCAAAACTCTCAATTAACATAGATGGAGAAACCAAGATATTCCATGACAAAACCAAATTTACACAATATCTTTCTACAAATCCAGCACTACAAAGGATAATAGATGGTAAAGCCCAACAGAAGGAGGCAAGCTATACCCTAGAAGAAGCAAGAAACTAATCGTCTTGGCAACAAAACAAAGAGAAGAAAAGCACACAAACATAACCTCATATCCAAATATGAATAAACCGGAAGCAATAATCACTATTCCTTAATATCTCTCAACTCCCTAATAAAAAAATATAGATTAACAAACTGGATACGCAACGAGGACCCTGCATTCTGCTGTCTATAGGAAATACACCTCAGAGACAAAGACAGACACTACCTCAGAGTGAAAGGCTGGAAAACAAATTTCCAAGCAAATGGTCTGAAGAAGCAAGCTGGAGTAGCCATTCTAATATCGAATAAAATCGATTTTCAACTAAAAGTCATCAAAAAATATAAGGAAGGCCACTTCATATTCATCAAAGGAAAAAATCCACCAAGATGAACTCTCACTCCTAAATATCTATGCTCCAAATACAAGGGCACCACATCATAAAAGAAACCTTATTAAAGCTCAAAGCACACATTGGACCTAACAGAATAATAGTAGGAGATTTCAACATCCCACTCTCATCAATGGACAAGTCATGGAAACAGAAATTAAACAGAGACATAGACAGACTAAGAGAAGTCATGAACCAAATGGACTTAACAGATATTTATAGAACATTCTATCCTAAAGCAAAAGGATATACCTTCTTCTCAGCTCTTCATGGTACTTTCTCCAAAATTGACCATATAATTGGTCATAAAACAGGCCTCAACAGAAACAGAAAGATAGAAATAATCCCATGCGTCCTCTCAGACCGCCACGGGCTAAAGCTGGTCTTTAATAACAATAAGGAAAGAACGCCCACATATACATGGAAGTTGAACAATGCTCTACTCAATGATAACCTGGTCAAGGAAGAAATAAAGAAAGAAATTAAAGACTTCTTAGAATTTAATAAAAATGAAGGTACAACATACCCAAACTTATGGGACACAATGAAAGCTGTGCTAAGAGAAAATCTCATAGCTCTGAGTGCCTGCAGAAAGAAACAGGAAAGAGCATATGTCAGTAGCTTGACAGCACACCTAAAAGCTCTGGAACAAAAAGAAGCAAATACACCCAGGAGTAGTAGAAGGCAGGAAATAATCAAACTCAGAGCTGAAATCAACCAAGCAGAAACAAAAAGGACCATAGAAAGAATCAACAGAACCAAAAGTTTCTTTAAGAAAATCAACAAGATAGATAAACCCTTAGCCAGACTAATGAGAGGACAGAGATAGTGTGTCCAAATTAACAAAATCAGAAATTAAAAGGGAGACAAAACTACAGAATCAGAGGAAATTCAAAAAATCATCAGATCCTACTACAAAAGCCTATATTCAACAAAACTTGAAAATCTGCAGGAAATGGACAATTTCCTAGACAGATACTAGGTACTGAAGTTAAATTGGGAACAGATAAACCATTTAAACAACCCATAACTCCTAACGAAATAGAAGCGGTCATTAAAGGTCTCCCAACCAAAAAGAGCCCAGGTCCAGAAGGGTTCTGTTCAGAATTCTATCAGACCTTCATAGAAGACCTCATGCCAATACTATCTAAATTATTTCACAATATTGAAACAGATGGAGCACTACCAAATCCCTTCTATGAAGCCACAATTACTCTTATACCTAAACCACACAAAGACCCAACAAACAAAGAGAACTTCAGACCAATTTCCCTTATGAATATCCACGCAAAAATACTCAATAAAATTCTGGCAAACGGAAACCAAGAGTGCATCGAAACAATCATCCATCATGATCAAGTAGGCTTCATCCCAGGCATGCAGAGATGGTTTAATATACGGAAAACCATCAACATAATCCATTATATAAACAAACTGAAAGAACAAAACCACATGATCATTTCATTAGATGCTGACAAAGCATTTGACAAAATTCAACACCCCTTCATGATAAAAGTCCTGGAAAGAATAGGAATTCAAGGCCCATACCTAAACATAGTAAAAGCCATATACAGCAAACCAGTCGCTAACATCAAACTAAATGGAAAGAAACTTGAAGCAATCCCACTAAAATCAGGGACTAGACAAGGCTGCCCACTCTCTCCCTACTTATTCAAAATAGTTTATGAAGTTGTAACCAGAGCAATCAGACAACAAAAGGAGATCAAGGGTATACAGATTGGAAAAGAAGAAGTCAAAATATCATTATTTGCAAATGATATGATAGTATATTTAAGTGATCCCAAAAGTTCCACCAGAGAACTACTAAACCTGATAAACACCTTCAGCAAAGTGGCTGGGTATAAAATTAACTCAAATAAATCAGTAGCCTTCCTCTAAACAAAAGAGAAACAAGCCGAGAAAGAAATTAGGCAAATGACACCCTTCATAATAGCCCCAAATAATATAAAATACCTCAGTGTGACTTTAACCAAGCAAGTGAAAGATCTGTATGATAAGAACTTCAAGCCGCTGAAGAAAGAAATTGAAGATCTCAGGAGATTGAAAGATCTCCCAAGCTCATGGATTGGCAGGATTAATATAGTAAAAATGGCCATTTTACCAAAAGCGATCTACAGATTCAATGCAATCCCCATCAAAATACCAATCCAATTCTTCAGAGAGTTAGACAGAACAATTTGCAAATTCATCTGGAATAACAAAAAACCCAGGATAGCTAAAACTATCCTCAACAATAAAAGGACTTCCAGGGGAAGCACTAACCCTGAACTCAAACAGTATTACAGAGCAATAGTGATAAAAACTGCATGGTATTGGTACAGAGACAAACAGATAGACCAGTGGAATAAAATTGAAGGCCCAGAAATGAACCCACACACCTACGGTCACTTGATTTTTGACAAAGGAGCCAAAACCATCCAATGGAAAAAAGATAGTATTTTCTACAAATGGTGCTGGTTCAACTGGAGGTCAACATGTAGAAGAATGCAGATCGATCTATGCTTATCACCCTGTACAAAGCTTAAGTCCAAGTGGATAAAAGACCTCCACATCAAACCAGATACACTTAAACTAATAGAAGAAAAAGTGGGGAAGAATCTCAAGCACATGGGCACTGGAGAAAATTTCCTGAACAAAACACCAATGGCTTATGCTCTAAGATCAAGAATTGACAAATGGGATCTCATAAAACTGCAAAGCTTCAGTAAGGCAAAGGACACTGTTGTTAGGACAAAATGGCAACCAACAGATTGGGAGAAGATCTTTACCAAGCCTACAACAGATAGAGGGCTTATATCCAAAATATACAAATAACTCAAGCAGTTAGACCGCAGGGAGACAAATAACCCTATTAAAAATGGGGTTCAGAGCTAAACAAAGAATTCACAGCTGAGGAATGCCAAATGGCTGAGAAACACCTAAAGAAATGTTCAACATCTTTAGTCATTCATAAGTGAAATGCAAATCAAAACAACTCTGAGATTTCACCTCACACCAGTGAGAATGGCTAAGATCAAAAACTCAGGTGACGGCAGATGCTGGCGAGGATGTGGAGGAAGAGGAACACTCCTCCGTTGTTGGTGGAATTGCAGACTGGTACAACCATTCTGGAAATCAGTCTGGAGGTTCCTCAGAAAATTGGACATTGAACTACCTGAGGATCCAGCTATACCTCTCTTGCGCGTATACCCAAAAGACGCCCCAACATATAACAAAGACACGTGCTCCACTATGTTCATAGGAGCCTTATTTATAATAGCCAGAAGCTGGAAAGAACCCAGATGCCCTTCAACAGAGGAATGGATACAGAAAATGTGGTACATCTACACAATGGAATATTACTCAGCTATCAAAAACAATGACTTTTATGAAATTCATAGGCAAATGGAGGGAAGTGGAAAATATCATCCTGAGCGAGGTAACCCAATCACAGAAAAACACACATGGTATACACTCATTGATAAGTGGCTATTAGCCCAAATGCTTGAATTACCCTAGATGCACAGAACAAATGAAACTCAAGACGGATGATCAAAATGCGAATGCTTCACTCCTTCTTTAAAAGGGGAACAAGAATACCCTTGGCAGGGAATAGGGAGGCAAAGTTTAGAATAGAGGCAGAAGGAACACCCAGAGTCTGCCCTACATGTGTCCCAGACATATACAGCCACCCGATTAGATAAGATGGATGAAGCAAAGAAGTGCAGGCCAACAGGAACCGGATGTAGATCTCTCCTGAGAGACACACCCAGAATACAGCAAATACATAGGTGAATGCAGCAGCAAACCACTGAACTGAGAACAGGACTCCCGTTGAAGGAATCTTAGAAAGGACTGAAAGAGCTTGAAAGGGCTTGAGACCCCATATGAACAACAATGCCAACCAACCAGAGCTTCCAGGACTAAGCCACTACCGAAAGACTATAACATGGACTGACCCTGGGCTCCAACCTCATAGGTAGCAATGAATAGCCTAGTAAGATCACCAGTGGAAGGGGAAGCCCTTGGTCCTGCCAAGACTGAACCACCAGTGAACATGATTGTTGGGGGGAGGGTGGTAATGGGGGGAGGATGGGGAGGGGAGTACCCATACAGAAGGGGAGGGGGAAGGGTTAGGGGGATGTTGGCCCGGAAACTGGGAAGGGGAATAACAATTGAAATGTAAATAATAAATACTCAAGTTAAGATAGAAAAATATATTTAGTATTTGTGGGTTTAAGATATGGTAAATATACTAAATATATGTTTAGTATTTTATAAACAAAAAGAAAATCAAATCAAATATTTAAAAAAAAAGAATGGACAAATTTGTATTCTTCTACATGCTGACCTCCAGTTGAACCAGCACCAGTTGTTGAAAATGCTATCTTTTTTCCATTGGATGCTTTTAACTCCTTTGTCAAAGATGAAGTGATATTTCACTGATCTACCTGCCTGTCTCTGTACCAATTCCATGCAGTTTTTTTTTTTTCACTATTGCTCTGTAATACTGCTTGAGATCAGGGATGGTGATTCCCCCAGAATTCTTTTATTGTTGAGAGTAGTTTTTGCTATCCTGGGATTCTTGCTATTCCAAATGAGTTTGCAAATTGCTCTTTCTAACTCTATGAAGAATTGAGTTGGAATTTTGATGGGGATTGCATTGAATCTGTAGATTGCTTTTGGCAAAGTGGACATTTTTATTACATTAATTCTGCCAATCCATGAGCATGGGAGGTCTTTCCATCTTCTGATATCTTCGATTTCTTTCTTCAGAGACTTGAAGTTCTTGTCATACAGATCTTTCACTTGCTTGGTTAGAGTCACACTGAGGTATTTTATGTTATTTGGGACTATTGTGAAGGGTGTCGTTTCCCTAATGTCTTTCTCAGCTTGTTTCTCTTTTGTGTAGAGGAAGGCTACTGATTTGTTTGTGTTAATTTTATACCCAGCCACTTTGCTGAAGTTGTTTCTCAGGCTTAGTAGTTCTCTGGCAGAACTTTTGTGGTCACAAATAAATACTATCAAATCATCTGCAAATAGTGATACTTTGACTCTTTCCTTTCCAATTCGTATCCCTTTGACCTTCTTTTTTTGTCTGACTGCTCTGGATAGAATTTCAAGTACTATATTGAATAAGTAGGGAGAGAGTGGGCAGCCTTGTCTAGCCCCTGATTTTAGTTGGATTGCTTCAAGTTTCTCTCCATTTAGTTTAATATTGGGTACTGGTTTGCTGTATATCACTTTTACTATGTTTAGTTATGGGCCTTGAATTCTTGTTTTTCCAGACTTTTATCATGAAGGGATGTTGAATTTTGTCAAATGATTTCTCAGCATCTAATGAAATGATCATGTGGGTTTTTTCTTTGAGTTTATTTACATAGTGGATTATGTTGATGGATTTTCGTAGATTGAAGCATCCCTGCATCTCTGGGATGAAGCCTACCTGATCATGATGGATGATTGTTTTGATGTGTTCTTGGATTTGGTTTGTGAGCATTATATTGAGTATTTTTGGCTCAATATTCATAAGGGAAATTTTCCTAAAGTTCTCTTTCTTCGTTGGGTCTTTGTGTGGTTAGATATAATTGTAATTGTGGCATCATAATGGGAATTGCGTAGTGCTCTCTCTGTTTCTATTTTGTGGAATCATTTGGACAGTATTGGTATGCGCTCTTCTATGAAGGTCTGATAGAATTCTACACTAAATACATCTGGTCCTGAGCTGTTTTTGGTTGGGAGACGTAGGAGTTATGGGGTTTTTAGATGGTTTATCTGTTCCTGATTTAACCTAGGTACCTGGTATTTGACTAGAAAATGTTCCATCTCCTCCAGTTTTTTCAGTTTTCTTGAATATAGGCTTTTGTAGAAGAATATGATGATTTTTTGAATTTTTCTCATATTCCATTGTTATATCTCTTTTCATTTCTGATTGTTAATTTGGATACACTCTCTGTGCCCTCTGGTTAATCTGGCTAATGGTTTTTCTATCTGTTTGATTTTCTCAATGAACTAGCTCCTGGTTTTGTTGACTCTTTGTATAGTTCTTTTTGTTTCTACTTGGTTGATTTCAGCTCTGATTTGATTATTCCCTGCCTTCTACTCCTCTTGGATGTATTTGCTTCCTTTTGTTCTAGAGCTTTTAGGTGTGCTGTCAAGCTGCTGATATATGCTCTCTCCTGTTTCTTTTTGGAAGCACCCAGAGCTCTGAGTTTTCCTCTTAGTACAGCTTTCTTTGTGTCCCATAAGTTTGGGTATGCCATGACTTCATTTACATTAAATTCTGAAACGTCTTTAATTTCTTTCTTTATTTCTTCCGTTACCAAGTTATCATTTAGTAGAGCATTGTTCAACTTCCATTTATATGTGGGATTTCTGTCATTTTTGTTTTTATTGAAGACCAGCCTTAGTCCATAGTGATCTGATAGGATCCATGGGATTATTTCTATTTTCCTGTATCTGTTGAGGCCTGTTTTGTGGCCGATTATATTGTCAGTTTTGGAGAAGGTACCATGAGGTACTGAGAAGGTGTATCCTTTTGTTTTAGGATGAAGTGTTCCATAGATATATTTTAAGTCCATTTGGGTCATAACTTCTGTTTGTCTATGTCTCTGTTTAGTTTCTGTTTCCATGATCTGTCCATTGATGAGAGTGGGGTGTTGAAATCTCCTACTATTATTGAGTGAGGTGAAATGTGTGCTTTGAGTTTTAGTAAGGTTTTTTTTTTTTATGAATGTAGGTGTCTGGTATTTAGAGCATAGATACTTAGGATTGAGAGTTCATCTTGATGGATTTTTCCTTTATTGAATATGCAGTGTCCTTATCTTTTTTGATAACTTTTGGCTAAACGTCAATTTTATATGATATTAGAATGTCTACTCCAGCTTGTTTCTTGTCTTCTCTGTATTCTATACCAATTATCCTTAGGTTTGACCTTCTCGTTGTGCCCTGGATTTGCTGGTTGTTTTGGGTTAGGAGTTTGGTTTTTACATTATCTTTGATGGTTGTGTCAATGTTTTCTATGGTATCTTCTGCCCCTGTAATTCTCTCTTTAATCTCTTGTATTCTGTTGATGATGCTTGCATCTATTACTCCTGATCTCTTTCGTTTTCTCCAGGGTTGTCTCCCTTTGTCCTTTCTTTACTGTTTCTATTTCCATTTTTAAATCCTGGATCAATTACTTCACCCATTTGGTTCTGTTTTTCTATAATTCTTTAAGGGATTTTTGTGTTTCCTCTTCAAGGGCTTCTACTTGTTTACTTGTCTTGTCTGTATTTCTTCAAAGGAGTTATTTATGTTCTTCTTAAAGTCCTTCATCAACATCATAAACTGTGATTTGAAATCTAAGTCTGTCTTTTCCAGTGTGTTTGGATGTCCATTATTTTCTTATTTTCTTTGGTGGGAGAACTGATCTCTGATGATGCCAAGTAGTCTTGGTTTCCATTGCTTAGGTTCCTGTGCTTGTCGCTCACCATCAGGTTGTCTCTGGTATTAGCTTGTCTTGCAGTGGTTTGACCCTCCTGTAGGCCTCTGTGTCAGCACTCCTGTAGAACTGTTTACTTTCAGCCAGATCTGGAAACAGAGAACACTGCTCTCAGGTGTGTCTGAACTTCTGAGGATCCAGCTCCCTCCCCATGGTATCTGGATGCAGAGAGCTGTGCGACCAATTGAGTTTAGTTCTGGGCACAGGCAGAAACCAGATGGTTTCTGCCGCTGATTGCTCCTATATTCCTGTATCCAGAGGCACTATGCAGTTTCCTCTTGTGCCAGGGATATGGGCAGAAGTGGTGGTCTGTGCTGGGGTCTCAGGATTGTCCACACTTCTGGGAGTTCAGCTCTCTCCCTAATGGAATTTGGTTACAGGGAGCTGTGGGATCTGTTCAGTTAAGTTCTGGGCACAGCCAGAAACCAGAAGTGTCCTGTCCCAGAGGACTTCTTCTACCTTTGTGTGTCCTAAGTCTACCAGGCAGGTAAATTGGACCAGAACAGTTTGTCTTACCTCTGCTCTCAGGTATGTTGGCACTCCTAGCAACAAGCTCTCTGGCTCTCAGCGCAGACAGAAACATAAAGGGTCCTGCCCATTACTGCTCCTGGGATTCCTGTGCCCAGGGGGCACAGATGACACTAGGTGATTTCCTCTTGGGTCAGGAATGTGAGCAGAAAGTAATTGTCCCCTCTGAGTTCTCAGGAGTGCACTTCTGAGGGTCCAGCTCTCTCTTCCAAGGGATTAGCTGTCTCTGCCAGCTTTTCTAGGCTGGGCTCAGAGAAGAGCTGGCCTTCAAACATTCTCCTACATCTCTTGTATTTTGAGGTATTTCCTTTTGTTCCCTCTGACTTGGCCCCATCGGTGAGGCACCATCTTCCTCATCATCTGCACAGAGAATCCCTCTGTACTTCTGCTATTCTCCTTCCTTCCCTTGCCATAAAAAGTAAAGGCTTTCAGCAGAGATTTGCCATATTCTTGATGGATATATTGTGGCTTCATGGTAGCCACAAGTCTACTAGGTATATGTCCATCAAACTTTATGTCAGAATACCATCAATGGACAAAAACTTTAAAAAAATCAAAACATATTCCTGTGTTTATGTGTGAAATTTTCAAAGAAGAAATAAAAATAAATACTGTGTATGGCACTCCAATCCAAAAGAAGGCAGAGAGCCTGGAATCTTTGCCTTCTATACAGAAATTCTTGGTAGAATCTGTGAGTGGCTTAGGGGCTCTTTCTTTCTTTTCTTCCTTTCTTTCTCTCCTCTTCTCTTTTTCTTCTCCTCCTCTTCCTCCTCTCTTTCTCTCTTCTCTCTCTCAACCTCCCTCCCTCTCTCTCTCTCCCTCCTCCCCTCCCTCCCTCCCTCCTTCCCTCGCTCCCTCCCTCTGTGACTGAGTTGCCAGTAAGCTCAGGGAACGACCCCTCAGCCACCTAGCATGAGAGTTACAGTTGCACATCAGGGTACTCAGTTTTAAAATGGGTGCTGGGAATCAAATCTCAGGTACCAATGCTTATAAACTACTTTGCTAGCCCCTTCTGTTGCTGTTGTTGCAGCTGCTGCTGTTTCTAGCCATTCAGTAGCTGATATGGAGTCTCTCAGTAGTCTCCAACTTACCATGGTTTAAGGTTTCTCAATTTCACAGATAACAGTGGAGCAAAAGCAATCTAGATTTAGGAGAAACCTTATTTCTTCTGATTTTTCCTCCACCCTAATATCATGATCCTCTTTTACCATAGTGAATGGTGGCTGTGCAGAATGACTGGGAATGTAGCTATGTTGTAGAGTGGTTGACTGGCATGCATGAATGCCTGAGTTCTGCAACATAAACAAGGCTGCAAGACTAGAAGGCCAATGTCATCATCAGCTACATACTGAGTTTGATGCAAACTTGGGATATATTGACACCGTCTCAAAGAAAAAGGAGGGGGGCAATGTGGTTGCTCAGTAGAAAGCAATTGCTCTCCGAGAGCAATAATCTGAGTGAAAATCCCCAGAATCCATGTGAGACCAACTCTAGCACAGTAGCATGTACATCTATACTCCCATAGCTCCTTGCTGAAGTGGACAGCAGAAGCAAGAAAGAACTCCAAAAGAAAAGGCCAGCTAGCCTGACTTACACAGCACAGAAACCAGAGACACTGTTTCAACTAAGGTAGAAAGCGAGGCCTCACACCTGAGGGCACTGAAAGTATACACTGGGGGTGGCAATGGGGGATGAGGGGTGAAAGGTGGAGGTGGAGGGGTGCACTCTGATTTTTTTAACTTACAGGTTTAATAGAACATAACCCACCAAAAACCAAGGATCATCTGTACTTCATAATGAGTAGGAGGTTTTCTTTTAAATGTATTAACCATATACAACCTTTACTGAATATGGGTTTAACAGAAACACAAGACATGGTGGACAGATAAGGCACATCCCTTCAACGCATAGACACCCTTTGCTCTACCCCTTCCTTCACTGTGAAATTTGGGGAGCAGGTTGGATCTTGAACACTCCTATGAAACCAAATGCTACCCAAAACCACAACAACTTAATCCCCAAGCCTCAATCAAGTGGGGTGTCTCATATGTTAGATGCTCAACCCCCTGCCATTCATCCTGTGGGTATGAGGAGTAAGGCCTGTGGGACCCTGGATACACAGGTAAGAGTCAGAGAAATTAACATATTTCCAAGTGCTTCTGTGGGTGAAGAAAATATGCTCAAACAATTTGAGCAAATTCAGTATGGTGAGGAAAAATACAACACAACCCACAAGTAGCATGTTACTGGATAATTGAGGGTCCCCCACTACCACCACTTCTGTACACCATAAGAAAAATAAATCAAAAAAAAAAAAAAAGGTCAGGAGCTTAAGGACCATTTTATTACAGTTTGAGAAATGAGACAGGCAAGCTAAGAACTCTAAGCAGCTTGGTGATAGGAGAAACAACTGTGCCCTTTTGACTTTACATCCAAGACAGCATTGGATCAGTGCAAGCATGCTTAGGATTTTGGATGGCATTCAGAGAACATACAGAAAGGCTACCATGCCTTGCTGGGAGCCTCCCAGGCTGGAGCAGGTTGGAACAGGACACAGAGTAGGACACTGGTGTGGCTTTAAACACTGATGGTCTTAGGATATTCTAGCTCTCTAACTATACTGAATGCTGATGATAAAACCTTCTTGCTCATTCTGAGGGTTAAAAACCACTGGCTTAGGTGATTAATGTCTGTAGCCTAATAGTGGAAGACTAAGTAATGTAGCCTTTCTTCTACCTCTGCAGGAATTTCACAGCTTTAACTTTTAGCCTGCTGGTTCACATGATGAAGAGGGGACACTTTGAAAAAAGAGGGAAAGCAGAATGATCATGATGATCCTAAGTGGAACAAGGAAAGTTCTAAAAAGAGGGGGATACGAAGTATACTTCTAAGAAAGGCTAGGATAAGGAGAATGTAAGAGAGAGAGAGACGGAGAGAGAGAGAGAGAGAGACAGAGAGACAGAGAGACAGAGAGACAGAGAGACAGAGACAGAGAGAGACAGAGAGGGAGAGAGAGGGAGAGAGAGAGAGAGAGAGAGACTTTCTCCTTGTCTTCATTGTCCTCAGCAGTTATACGTCTTTCAGTATACATGGTCATATGGTAAAAAATTCATCACAAGTTTACATGTAAATTCAACACAAATTGATTAAGAAGTTTATAACAGTGAATGTTTACATGCATATCCATCAGGAATAATTATCTGGCTAAACACTCATCACCTGTCTCAGTTCCACAGGTACATGGAGAGTTAAAAAGCATAACTAGGCTATTGGGAAGTTTTGTGCAGATAAACCCAATCAATATTTTATCTTCTGTCCTAAACACCTATAATAAATCATTAGTTCCCCTTTCGTGGCCTTTGGTTAATGGTTTTACAACCTCTCAATGTACTCTGAGTAGTAGAATGCCTAGTTACTATGTAGAAACAATTAACTGGTGATACCTGGGAGACTGGCAGAGTTCTCATTGCAGTTTCTACTATCAGAAAGAAACTAATAGCAATCCCACTGTAAAAGAGCTTAATAGATATTGATATAATTTTAGGAATTCTTATAAGATTCCTCATGGACTTTATCACCCAGTTTCCTGATAACTCTGATTTTAAGAAAAATAAGTATAACGGCCCTGCAAATCAAAATTTAATAGACCATATGAAAGTGGGTGGAGAGAGCAGGGTTACTATGAGGTTCATTATGGGAAAGTGACCTTTGTCTATATAGCATCCTCAAAAGAGTGGATGAATACCTAGTGATTGTTATATATGCTTAATGACAGGAAAGACATGTTTAAATGATTCTCTCATGGGCATTGCCTATAGGAGCAAATCTGTCTAGGTATTAGTCCACTCTTTTGAGGATGCTATATAGACAAATAGGTCACTTTCCCATAATGAACCTCAGAGTAACCCTGCTCTCTCCACCTACTTTCATATGGTATCTTAAATTTTGATTTGAGGGGCCATTATACTTATTGTTCTTAAAATTAGAGTTATCAGGGAACTGAGTGATGAAGTCCATGAGGATAATGGGTCACAAAAATGACAGTGCCATCTTTACTGGTTCTATGGGGAAATTTCTTTGTCTTTTTTGTTAAGGTTTTGGGGTTATCAGAAAACTTTAACTTATAGACACATCACTTCTCCATATCTATCATTACATGTCATTCTACCTCTATCAACTTTATTCTAAAATTAGCATACAGTCTTTATGATAAATTCAATTGTAAAAGAGTAACAACAAATCTAAGAAACACTGTAATCTATGGATCATTGCAGTCCAGCAAGGAGTAGTGCAGGGATTTTCCCCAGTCCAACAAGATACTGAACAGGCAGAATGGCAGCTGTCTTCAAACTCGCTTTCAGGCCATTGGCCTGGACGCTTTAGAAGACTGTTGTCTTGCCTATATCTTTAAGGAATGGAATTCGCATGAAGAGTCTTGAGTCATTTGCTGTCTCTCTCCTGGATCTTGCCAGGCCTCTGGACTTTATGCGTGTGTCCCTCCCAGCAGTTCCTTGAGTCCACTCATGAATAATCCCCAACACCATGACCCCATAATTCAGAGGACATCAGCATCTTTGGCTGGCCTCTGGCTTCTTCTTCTTCTTGTCTTCCTCCTATGCCTCCCTTTGGGGCACCACTCTGTTGTTCTTAAGTGGTACGCAGCAGCAGCAGCAGCAGCAGCAGCAGAGCTTTAATAAACTGGCCCCAATTCTCCCTGTCCACCTCTTCCAGCTCCTGTACGCACCTCGGATTGAGTCCATAGTTGAATTGTGCTGTCTTCTGGTGACGACCCTATCATCAGAAAAAATGATTATCCTCTTCTGTGGGCAGTGAGGTGGCATTATAGGCACAGTTGCACTTCTTCTTAGCCTCTGCCCTCCATGTTCTTTGTCCTCGGAAGAGTCAGTTTTTGAGCTTAATGATAGAAAGGCTCGAATGGCTGGTCTATCAGTTGTCTTCTCTCGGTAGGAAGGGAAGCTTGTAGGATCTGTGAGAGTGGGGAAAGGTGTTAATCCTGGTTGCACTGGCTCAGGATGGCTAGTGTGGTCATCCTGCTTGCCTGCCTGGCGTTTTAATAGGCCATAAGTCGCCATCGGTTCATTATACAGCTTATCGACTAAAGATTTCTGGACAACACATGGGTCAAAGCCCATATCTGCCATGGCTGCTATGATTGCAGGATCCAGGTGACTAGAGTCTATCTTATCACAGTGGCTTAAGAAACCTGCATTTCCTTGCTTAAGCCAAGGGTGTGCCATAATATCCTTTAGTGTTGGTCTTTCTGTAGGATTTACAGTAAGTAAATACCGGATAATCTCTCGAAGTTCTTTTGAAAGGTGCCGGGGAATAGCATATCGTCCCAGCAAAACTTGGTTTCCAAGCTCTTTAAGGGTGGTACCTACAAATGGCAGGTCCCCGGTCACCATGAAGTATAAAACAACGCCTAAATTCCAAGTGTCCACTTTCGTTCCATCATATGGTTGGTTTAGGAAAAATTCCGGGGCACAAAATCGTAAGGCACCACAATGCCCAGAAAGCTTCATACCGGGTGTAACTAGGGCACCCAGACCAAAGTCTACAATTTTAACTTTTCCTGAGGCATCAACCATGATGTTGTCAGGCTTAAGATCTCTATGTACAATGCCTATGTCATGACAGTAACTCATGGCCTGTACAATCTGAGTGAATATTTTCCGGGCTAGGCCCTCATGTAAGTGGCCTGATTTCTCAATCCAATCAAACAGCTCACGTCCATCGGCCAGTTCCAAGATCAGGAAGATGTTCTGTTCAGTTTCAATGATTTGGTGTAACGAAATGATGTTTGGATGGTTCATCTTCTTCAATATCCCCACTTCCGTTCTGATCGGATAGTATTGTGTACGCTCCTTCAGCAGGACTTTTATCGCCACAGCTGTGCCCGTGAGTCGGTGGTGAGCCAATTTCACCTGGCCATAACTTCCTTGGCCTATGGTCCTCAAAATAACATACTGAGCCCCAAGAGTCTCATATGGGAGGGTGGGCCCTGCTGTCACCTCACCCTTTAGACCACACATCACTGGTATCAAGGCTACCCAGACAGGTAGGTAGATAGGTAGGCAGGCAGGCAGGTAGGTAGGTAGAGAATAGGTAGGTAGGTATGTAGGTACGTAGGTTGATGATAAGTAGGTAGGCAGGCAGGCAGGCAGGTAGGTAGGTAGGTAGGTAACTAGAGGATAGGTAGGTAAGTAGATAATACGTAGGTATGTAGGTAGGTAGGTAGGTAAGAAGGTAGATGGATATAAAAATTAATAGGTAGAATTAAAATAATTTTTAAAAATTTAAAAAAAAACAAGCAAAATCAACCCTTTCTCTAATATACACACCAAAAAGCAAAAACCAAAAAAATCAAAATGAAAAGCCAAACACTCAAAGCTAAACACACACAAACACACACACATACAAAGGTATAAGGTACACACACACACACACACACACACACGTTCACTATATATCAGTCAAATTACACAGGACACTTCACCTATCAGAACGCCTCTCAAAACACCCACAGAAAGTCAACCTAGTTTGTCCTCCCTTATATCTGTTGGTTCAGACGCTCTCACAATGGCCCTCCTGATGAGGTCACACAGACCAGTTACTATGGATACAGCTCATACCAAGAGAAAGTAGTGAAGAGTCTTAGGTGTATCTTAGGTGTGCTTTCAAGACTAACATTTGAACTTTTAAAATGAAAGTTTCCACGTCCTTATGGTTTCAGTTTGAACATCTAGAATGCCTCTTGCCCCTCTATTCACTATTGCAGTTTCTACCAGTTCTGGCTAGTTGGTTGCAAATCTTTGTTACCACTTAGCTAATATAATAATATTGTTTATCACATGTAATAAAATTACCTATGAGGTTATTTATAAGACACCTCTATGGATTTTTAAATACATGTAATAAATATCACGACTTCTTCACAATCAATGCAGCAATTTGACATGATTTCCATTGTCTGTGCGGTAGCAGCATGGGAATAGCTACCTTGACCACAACCACATGTTGCTGGGTGTTTCTAGTAAGCATTTGAAGCCCTGGAGTACAGTGTCAGCCAGATGAGTGAGGCATCTTGATCGTCAATACCCAGACTCCTCTTTAACTGACCTTTGGCCATATTGAGAAGGGTGTGTTCTCCCCCTTGAGATACAAGGCTCTGTCTTGAAGCTGCTCGCCGTGTTGGTTCTGCCTGCGAATCATCTCTGCAGCCCTAGATCTGTCTCTTTGGTCTCATGGCTGCCTCTGCCATTGGTAGCTGGATTTTATATAATGAAATTGGGCAGTTATTTGGGTTTCGTCTGTTCTTTGTTACAGTGACTTTATCTAGTCCCCAAACCATCATACACTTCAAAGGTTCTTGTGAAAAACCACATTTATATTTCTATGCCATTAAGTCTCGCCTTTGTCTCAAGAGTATATATTCTGTGTAGAGTGTATTGCTTTCCTGCGTCACTCTCTTTCTTCTTCTTTTTCTCCCCCCACCTCCCTTAGTCCCTCTCGTTCACCTAGACAATTCCATTTCACTTGTACCTGACTCATACATAGATAGTTTATGTGACTCTATAAGATTTAGGAACAACAGATGAGAAAAAAATATGCTAGGTTTGTCTCTCTGAGACTGAATCAACTTTGCTTAATGTGACTGTCTCCCGTTTCATCCATTACCTGCAATGATATACCATGTTCTTCTTGAGCATTTTCCCATTATGCGTGTAGAACACATTTTCTATAATTTACTCTTCTGTTGTTGGACATCTGGGCACATTCCACACCTCAGCTGTTGAGAATAGCACTGTAATAACCATTGATGTACAAGCGTCTCTGTGGTATGTGGACCTTGTAGTCTTTGGGATAAATGCCTGAAAGACAGCTGGGTCAGATGGAAGCACTATGTTCTGAGACATCTCTACCCTGGTTTAAATAGAGTTGGATACGTACGATCTTCCCTTTTGTCTGTAGCCTCATGAGCATTTGATGTTATTTCTTTTCTTATAGCTACCATTCTGACTGTGGTAAGGTATAATCTTAACGTGGTTTTCATTTGCATTTTAATGGCTAATGAGGTAGTAAATGTGTGCTGGTTGTCTATTCAAATTTCCTCTTTTGTGAACTGTCTGTTCGTTGCATAAGCTCATTTGTTGACAATTCTCTCCTCTTAGTGCTTGGATATAGAACTGATCAAGAGTTTCCCTCTTTCTATAGGAGGTCTCTTCATGCTTTTAAATGTTTCTTTTGCTGTGCAGAAGCAAAGTTCCCTCTTCTAAGTATAGTCACTGATTTCTACCCATTCTGATACAATGTGACTACATCTTGGCTTAGTCATATTTGCAGAGACCTTGCTTAGAAACAAGGAAACAGTCAAAAGTTTCAAGGAGAAATTAATTTAGAGGCCACATTATGTCACACAACACACACACACACACACACACACACACACACACACACACACATTTTATACTGCTCTAAGAGACTTTATTTTTTTATTCGTTAGAAATTTTTCTTACAATGGCAGTACTAATAAAGGTAAACTCATCAGGAAGTGGGAGACACAAGATTAAGATGTCCGTGATGCTTAAAATCTTAACAACTTGACTGTAGTGAGGCCCCCTAGGGGACTGGACAAGCACACTCCTGGGTGCATCTGTGGAAGTGTTTCCAATGATGGTTGACTTGTGGAACAGAAGGTGGGGAAGACCTGATTGTGGACAACACTGTCTAGCAAGCCATGGACTTAGATGAAAGAAAACTATGGAGGAGGAGGGAAGGGGAGGATGAAGAAGAAGAGGAGGAGGAAGAGTAGGAAGAGGAGGAGGAAGTGGAGGAAGAGGAGGAGGAAGAAGAGGAGGAAGAAGAGGAAGAGGAAGAGGAAGAGGAAGAAGAGGAAACAAATGCCATAGGCAGCTCTCTGACGCCATAAACCAAATTAAAATTTCCCACCTACGATATTGATTTGGTCATGTATTTTGTTACAATCAGTATAAATTCACAGTTTGAAGCTGAATATGTCCAGTTTGACTGAACTTAGCTAGAGGTAAAGGTCAGTAGTGAATCAAGGACTAGGTGGCCAGATAGCAGAGAAGATACCCTGTTCCTTCCAGTATGATTATCTTACCAGGAAAAGCATGGAAAGAGAGGAATAACTTACAAGGGCAAGGGTTGGAAGGCAACATGTATCACAGATCTTGCCTCCACCAGGAGATCTATGTGCTGTTTCTAAGGGTGTCCAATTACTCCAGAATTCAGTAAGACATTTCACTACTTCCTTGGGCAGCTTGCCACATGTAACAGCCTTCACATTTTTATATGCACGCATGGCTATGTGAGAACACTGGAAGAACCAACCCACACAGTGTTACAAAACCTAATTGTTAAAGCTCTTATTAGAAAGTTGAATGGGAATCAAAAGCCAACCATAGGTAATCAGCTTCTATGCCTCCTTGATTACACTACTGTGGAATTTTTTTTAGCTGTTAAGGAATTCCTAAAGTGTAGACAACACTACAGTATATGCACAATGAGAGAGATTCAGAGACAAGGATGGCTGCACTTGATAATGGTACAGGTAACAGAGGGTCTCATAAAAGCAACAGGAATTGGGAAAGTGTCACGGCCTCAACTCCTTTTTGTCTTAATTACTACCTTGACAGTCCAGTTCAGAAATAGAAAAGAAGCATCATTTTCTTGCCTAACCCCATAGTGATATTCCCCAAGAGTGAATCATCATCACTTTCAACATAAAAAAGAACATAATGCTTTACTTTCTTCTACTCATACATGTATTTGACCAGTAATAGTTGAACAGTGAAAAGAAACTTACAACACTTTAATGTTTGGGTTTTTTGTTTGTTTGTTTGTTTGTTTGTTTAAAGAAACACCTAGTCCTTTGAAGGAGTATTTCTCCTGTGCTTCACAGGCATTTGAATGTGTCCCTTTATAGGAAGTGCTCAAATATTGCTAAATGCTTTGAGACTATACATATACATATACATATACATATACATATATGCACATATATATATATGCAGTCTAAGATGAATTCAAATTTCCTATGTAGCTGAGGCTACCTTGAACTCCTTATCTTCTTGCCTTTACTTCTCCAGTAGAATTATAGGCATTGGCACCATATTCAAATTCCATACACTGTTTTATCTTTCAATTATCTTTGTAGTATCAACTTATTTGACCCATATAACTACTCATTCCATTATAACTATACCCATTTTAGAATCAAAAGGACTATAGTAGAGAAAGTGTGATGGTTTGCCCAATTATTGCCACCATTTGGAAATGGCTAACCTGAAATCTTGAGGTCTAACCCTCTTTTCTTTCTCCATGTTTCCTATCTACCACAGTATAAGTCCAAAGTCAATCTGTGACAGGCATACACTTCTGTAGACAGAGGAAGAAGTTGTCTTGCAATACATTGATGAAAATTATATATTTGCTGTGTTTTGAAACTCCAAAAACTAAGTCTCTTCAGAGAGAAAAAAAAATCACAGGTGTAAAGGAAAAAAAATCTACCAAATATATAGTATAGGAAATCCCTTGCTCTATTGTGATTTAGATATAAAAGTACCTCCTTCAGACTCTGGTGCCTAAAGGTTCCCCACTGCAACACTAATAAGAGGTGGGGCTTTTAGTGTGTGATTAGATCTTGATGACTCTGTGCTCATCAATGGACTAATAAAGTAATAAATCCATAATTTAGTGGAATGACTGGGAGGTGACAGAAACTTTAGAATGTGGGGCCTGCTTGAAGGAATGAGGTAAACCCCATCCATCTCTCAGCCTCCTGTCTGCTATGGCATGATCCAATCTGCATTACCACACATGCTCCTCACTGTGAAGCTCCCCTTCCCCATGGACTCAGAATCAAGGGAGTCAAGAGACCATAAGCTGTTGTCCCTGAGACTGTGAGCAAAAACAAGCCTTTCATCTTCTGAATTGTTTTTTAAGAGAAAAAAACTCGGGTACTTTGTTACAGTGATGAGATGCTGACTCGACTACCTGTGCTGAAACAAGAACAGAAATGATCAATGTCTAGAATATCTTACGCAGTAATAGCAGAGATATCTGGACCAGTGGGTCTCAACCTAGGGTGGCGGCCAGCACAGTGATGGAAGGACTGTCACAAGTTGCCCAGGGACAGAGGCCAGGGATGTATCTATGTATCCACAATGAACACAAAGCTGTTGCTTGATGCCTAGTAAATAATAATATTCAATAGAGTTACATGGTCACCCCAAGAATATTGCTTTCATACTGGCCATTCTATCTCTAGATATTAGCCAAAGCACACTCAGCGAGTGTCCAGGTGTGTGACAGTGAGTGGCTGCTAGATGGAGAACAAGGCCCCAAGGGCGTCCTCTCCTGGCTGTTTATTCTATGAGATGTTGGTCTTGTATGATGTAAGCATCAGCCATGGAAGAATGTCCAATCAGGTCCTTTGTCAATGCTTCTTGGACCGTAAAGGAATAAGAACACTGGCAAACTTACCAATTATGATCTTGGAGGCAAAAATTGGCCTGTCCCTCATGGAAACCATAGGAGATACAAAGAAAATTCAGGATGACTGGAGCCCCTTTGTCGTTTTATGTTTGGATGTCTTTTTTTTTTTTCCCGGGGCTGGGGACCGAACCCAGGACCTTGTGCTTCCTAGGCAAGTGCTCTACCACTGAGCCAAATCCCCAACCCCATGTTTGGATGTCTTATGTTCTGGAAACGAGAGGGGGGAGTTACGTTTACGGTTCAGAGCATCAGCTGCTTCCCCAGCAGCTGTGACTATTCCCTCTCTCTCTTCCTAAGGAATGTTTGTAATGATGACCTGTGTGTTCCCTAGCTAGAAGTTAAACTTAACTCTAGGACACCCTGGCAGCTCCCTTCTCTCTGAACAGGTGGAAAGGGGATACATTTTGGGGATACAACAGAGTTCAAAAGTCCAAAAGAGCCTCCTCGCTCCTGGTACCACCTTCAAGTCAGAGGTCTTATAACACCCTTGGCTGGCCACAGGGACTACCCAGGATATACAGAACGCCATGAACAGGAAGCAATGAACCCATGAACCAAAATGAACCTTTTCTTCCTCAAGTCAGTTACTTTAGGTGTCTTGTTACCACAGTATAGACAGGAGCCTGGGAAGCCTGTATGAAGTTCAGTGTTCTGACCTCCCTGTGTGACCATGAACAGCTTTTTCAATGGCTCTGAGCCCCCATTTCTTCATCTGAGACAGACTAAACAAACGATGTACTTAATGGACAGTATTTGGGAAAATTGTTTGGGAACGTTTGTCTTTGAGGAAAAGAAACCCAGTTAAATTATCCTGAGCAAGAAACAGAAAGCTCACTTGGTGGTAGGTGGTGCATGAGTACATTATCTCAAGGCCTCATGGCAGTGCTGAGGTAAACAGCTTACCTGGGGTATTACAGGGTCCCTTTGGGAGGAGCTACCCCAGGCTTAGTGGGGTGTGCATTGAGGAGTGTTCTGGAGTGAAGAGGTAAGGAGCAATACAAAACATACATAAGAATACTTTCTTCATAAGGGCAAAGTACATGTCCTGAAGTGGCCTTGAATTCATTCTATAGTTAAAGCAGATCTTTAGCAGACAGCGTCCCCTATCTTAGCTTAGCAAATAACCAGAATTACAGGTCTGTAAGGAAACAAACAAGCCACAGCACTAGATTTTAATTTCTGCACTGCTCCCATTTCACAAATGAGTAACTGAAAAATGGATAGACGTGTTTTACTAATATACACATGCATAAAACACTACAAAAAGTGAAGGGACATAAATGGGTGAGTTTAAGGATTTTAAGAGATATGCTGAGCACCTGAATTCCCAGGGTTTCTTGATTTTCTTTCCCGCATGGTCTTAATACCTAGACTAGAGAGGCTCATTTGAAGTAGTTCACCTGGATACATAGGAGACACCACTTCCTGGACAAAAGAGTCACAGGAAGTCACTCTGGAGAAACTGGCTTTAAGTAGGTCATCTTAGAGCTAGAACACAACTCAATGCTACAGCATTTGCCTTAGCAATACACACACACACACACACACATGTACACACACACAAACACACACACACATACACACACACATACACATGTACACACACACAAACACACACACACACACACACACACACACAAAACACACACATACACACACACACATACACACACACACACACACACGCACATACACACACACACACAGTACACACACACACACAAACACACACACACACACACACACCACACACACACAAACACACACACACACAAACACACACACACACACACACACACACAAACAACACAAAAACACGTGTGCACATGCATGCATGTACACACACATGTACACACATACACATACACAGACACACACATACATGTACACACATGTACACACACACAGACACATACAAGCTAATATCATTGTCCACATTTTGCAGGTCAGGAATCTAAGACTCTGAGAGGTTATCACTATCCAATGGATGCACAGCCTCTAATACTGGAGAGGGGTTTACAGTCTAGTCTTCTGACTTCAAATCTCAGATTCCAATCATTTTTTAAATAATATGACATTTTGAAAAAGAAACATCCTCTTTCCTCTGTTGGTCCCTAGATATTGAGACACATAAAATCATGTATGACCTGGAAGTAGAAATGACAGTATGGCCATGACAGAGATGGGAGACAGGAGAAGATTTGCCATCACACAACCTACAGTTGTATAAAAGTTTATAGAAACCACTAAGTGTGCTAACAATGAATTCTGTTGAGCAAGTCCCTCCTTCAATGGGTCTGCTGCTTTGTAAACAGTGCCCGCTGTAGGTGGATCACAGCTTATTTTCACAGCAGCTTCATCCTTCCATGAGTCTTATGAATGGAACCAAGCTGTCAAGCTCTACAAGTAAGTAGCATGCGACATAGTGTTACCCCAAATCAAGCTTTCTGTGGCTAATTTTTCACTGCATAGCAGGCTCTAATTTAGCTGTCAGACCCTAGGTCTTTTGGCAATGCTAATGCAGAACTCTGGCAGGGGTGATAATTATCTCCAGACTCTAGTACCTCCTTCCTTTACCTTCTGGCCACAAATACTCAGCAGCTTCAAGCTAATTTCCTCTCTTATTTTCTTTATTAGTTTGCAAACTACCACCGCCAACAAAACAACCCATCTGATAAAAAAAAATGTCAACACAGAGTGCTTAAAATATTAAAACTGTTAAATAAGAACTGCATTTTTACATACCAGTTCAATGAGGCCCCATGTATGGAAACTGATTTCTAAAGTTATATTGTGCAGATTACAAGGTTGTTGGAATTTTCTGTTAGGCCTATAAAATCTGGCCCCACAATGATGGTTCTTGTACTTCGAAATCAGCTTCCAATCTACCCTTGGACAAGATTGATTTTTGTGTCAATTGTAATGTCAAATGTCCTCCGCTCAAATGAAGGCTCTGTGGCTTTTGCACTCAGTGAAACTAAAAGGAAAATTACCTGAAAGAGGAAACTAGGATTTTGCTTGCTATTTGTATTTCTTTCTCCCCACCATTAAATGATGAAGACAGAAAGTGGAACCCATCAGCCAATGCTTATTATCTGGGGTACTGTTCTCTAGAAAACCTCATAAGCTGAGCACCCTAATTCAAACTCTGCTAACTAAAATTGTAAATGGGAATGAAAGTGACACAGATAATTGAAAATCAGAGAAGAAAGGGATAGTCCTTGGAAAGGGCTAAGCTCCAGAAAGAAACAGTATTAAATGAGACTTCACATCCAAAGGCAGAACTTCTTCTAAACAGAATATTTGTCCAAATAACACTATTATGTCTGCAACTTGGATCAATAGAAAAGGAATGCTTTACTGAGTCCCTTCACTTGGCCTAGTTAAAGGAGGTTCTGGTGAGAGAAGGCAGTAGATGGGTGTGGATTGTTGAAGTTCACCTCCTCATTGGTAAAAGGAGTTGGTATAAAGTCAAAGAAGCAGCTATGAGTGTCATGACCATGCGTGTATATGCATACATACATACATTCACAAACAGGCTTACATGCATCTATGTGGCATATGCATATATATGTACCATAAACAAATATACATACATACATGCATATGCAGACAGACAGACAAACAAACATATGACACTGCATGTGTTGTTCTGGGATATGCTAAAAAGCCAGAAGTATCGAAAAGTAGACAATGGCAGAAACAAAGACAAAGCTGTAGAGATACTTTAAGAAGACAAATTCATTGGGAGGCAGAAAAGAGAGCAAGCAGCATCTATTTACGAATGAACAATAATTGTACATTCAAACAACCAGGACTTAGTTATTCTCTTTACATGCATTTTTAAAGCTTTCGTACATGTGAGGGAGAAGTAGAGGAGCCAAGAATTTGCACATTCATTGAAATGAGCAAAAGAGATTTTCAAACTACCCAGGAACATATTTGGGGGAAGGAGATTAGAATTTCTTGTTCAATATGAGTTTTCAATGGCATTGGTTTTTACTTATTGTTTTAAGATTTTCTTTTCATTTTGATTCATGTTTATGCATCCGTCTGTGATTATGACTTCACACATATTCATGCAGTTGCCCAAAGAGGCCTAAAGAAGGAATAGAATAGTCTGAAATTGGACTTCCAGACCATGTAAGCCACCCAACATAGGTGCTAGCAACCATACTTGGGTTCTCTCTGCAAGAGCAGCAAGTGTTCTTAACTGCTGTTGAGTCAGCTTTCCAGAACCTCTGTTAACTGATGAACCAGCTCCCCAGACCCTGTTTAGCTGCTGAGTCAGCTCTCCAGCCCCTTTGTTAACTGCTGAGTCAGCTCTCCAGCTCCATTAGTGCATTCTCAACATTCCAGGGTTTACAGAGTTTGAGCATCCAAACCCTATCCTGTCATTTATTCTTCATGGAAAGCACATGTGTAAAAACATCTAACAGTGAGCAGCTTCTAGGGATTAGGCATTTCATCCTGTACTTATATACAGATTAATCCATTTCCTCTCCATACACAGCTATACTAAGTGAAAACTATGAGCACCATTGCCTTAGTGTTTTCTTGTGAACAGACACCACGGCCACGGTGACTCTTTTAAAGGACAATGTTTAGTTGGGGCTGGCTTACAGTTTCAAGGATTAGTCCACTATTGTCATGGCCAGAAACATGGTGGCAGGTAGGCAGACATAGTGCTGGAGAAGGACCTGAGAGTTGTACATCTTGAGCCACAGGCAGCAGAAGTGACTGTCACACTGAGCATGGCTTGAGCATAGATGACACACTTCCTCCAACAAGGGCATACCTTCTAATGGTGTATTCCTGTAGCCAAGCATTCAGACACACGAGTCTATGGGACCATTCCAATTTAAACCAGCAGAGTCACCTTCATTTTGCACATGAGGAAACTGAGTCAATAAGATCAAATAAGTAAAGTTCTATAACTGGAGGCTATGGAGCTGGCACACCTGACATCCCTGTTAAATGTTTTTAAAACTACAGTGTCTTCAGTCCCTGCTGTGCTACCATGTACATTATACATTTAATTCCAGTGTACAAAATAAAGTGATATGAGGATTTCCAAAGATATAAAGTGACACAGCCAGAGACCATCTTGTAAGCTAATTGCCCAGGGAGATGGTGAATGCTGTCATTTGGCTGGCCCGACCTGGGCATGTCTGTGAGGGACTTTCTAGACTGGGTGACCTGAGATGGGCAGAGTCACTGTGAACATGGATGGCGCTATTGTACGGACTGGGATTCCAGACACAATATAAAGGGAAAGGAAATCCGCACACCAGCATTCCTCTCCGTTTCCTAACTGCAGATGCAGTGGAACCAGATGCCACCTCACATCTTTGCTGCACGATGGGTTGTGCCTGCAAACTCTGGGCAAGAATAGATTCTTCTTCCTTAAGTTGCCTCTGTCTGGTATACTGTCACAGAAGCATGTAAAGTTACCAATACTCCCAGTTGCCAGGAGAAGCTCCAGGAAGCTAATTTCTCCACAGCAGTATGTCTTGCCTGTCCTGGGCTGGTGTGTATCACTGTTCTCGGGACAAATCCCCTTCCAAGCCCTTTCCGTTTCCCCATGATAAATTCCTAAAAAATTTAAAAGGCCTCAGAGCTAGACTCAACCAGGCCATCTGATTGTTATGCCTGCCTGGCCGCTGGCTGGAGTCTGCTGTGGCCTTAAACAGGTATCATCAGCAAGGGAATGATCCGGAGTAACAAAGCAAGCATATTTATCTCAGCAAGACTGTAAATTTTTCAGTTTTTATTGTCTGCAAAGGATGCTGCAATATAGGGCACTGTATTGAAAAATAAAAAAGGTATTCCTGGCTCAAGGCTTCAGACTATTCAGAATTACTAATGAAAACACCCACAATATTTTAATTCAAAAAAATTATTAATTAGTGGCAAACCTTCAATTAGCAACAGCCCCGATGGCCTTGGCTTTTTTTATACTCTCAATTCAAGAAAATGGGAATCGAATAAACACACAGCTTCCATGTCATGAAAAAACTAATGGTTTTTCATAAATCATTGCATGTTAAGCTTCCTTCATTTGTATACATTATTTGGGATTCTTTCCTGGAAAACATGACTATGAAAGCTGGCCTCTAAGCTTTTTCAAGCTTATGCCTCTCCGTCGATGTTGCTAGCTATGAGTTTTTCTACCAAAAACTCTTGAGCTATGTTTTGTTTATCAAGTTTCAGAGAAATTGGACCTGCTCATTTGAATATGAAAGAGATAAGAAATGGGTAAATAGATTATAGTTAGACAACAGATAGGAAGATAGACTGATGACAGACAAAGAGATAGAGATAATTTCATTTAATATTTCTTTTTTACATATTTTATATATTTACATATATTAAATTATAATACATCATTGTGTTTTATATTATTATATTTTATATTAAATTATTACATTTTATATTATATTGCTTGTATAATATATAGTTTTTATATATTTCATATAACAAAATATATACTATATTATATCAATATTATATCATTATATATTATTTTTATATTTTATATAATATAAAATATTACATATTCTATAATATGAAATGGAAATATAGTATATAATTATATGATACGTTTAATATATAATCTAGCTATATAAATATAGATATTTATGTCCAACCATGGAAGAAAATGTATAATAAAAACATCTTTGTTAATCTTCATAAGAACACTGTATGAAACAATTGTATTTGGTCGGTTGGTTTTGGATTTTTTAGACATGTAGTCCTGGCTATCCTGAGTTTGCCGCATAATCCAGGCTGGCCTAGAAGTCTTAGAGATCCCTCTGGCCCTGCCTCTGGTGGCTGGGATTAAAACCATGCAACAGTATGCTCAACAAAGCAGTTAACCCCCAATTTACACAAGTAAAGCGAATCTGAGAGATGTTAAGTAATTTGTCCCGAGGTATTCAGTTTAAATACAAAGGAAATGTTGAAAATGATGGTGGTGGGTAACAGTGACACTGGTGATGATGGTGGTTGTCATCGTAATTATGATGATGGGAACAGTGCTGGTAAAAGCAATAATTATGAGATATTGATCACAAATCACAATAATTATTTTAAAATCTATGTGAGTCTGGAGAGATGGCTCAACAAATAAAAATACTTACTACTGACTTGACCACCTAAGCTGGAATAAACACCTTAGAATAAAAGTGACTTCCAGAAGTTCTCCTCAGACCTCTGCACAAGCGAGCACCAAGGCAAGCTCCCTCTGCAGCCCCCCTCCCTCTTAGTCCCTCCCTTCTTCCCTTACTTAGTAAATAAAAATGCAAGAAAAATATTAACGTATCAGTGTGCTGCACTTCATTCATTGCATTTGCACTGCATACATGTTTATGTCATAGGCACAGTAGCACAACTTTAACTGACACTCTCTAAAATAAGGAGCTAGAAAACCAGAACACTGATTCTGCATAGCACGAAACACAAAGGTGAAAATGCTGGCATTATAGCCAGAACTCCACATCTGTCAGTATCAAGGACCCATAGTACCCCATTGCCTAGCAGCACAGCATACCTTGCCTCTCACATGGCCTTTTGAAATTTTAATCAGCATTGAACCCAAACTCAACAGCTCTGTATGTGCCTCTGCCAGATGTCTATTGAGAGGCCTATGAGATTTTTAGTGCCCTTCTGATTCTATGGTTGCTGACAGAAGCCACAGCTACAGAACATCAGAAAGACTGTGCTGTGAAATACTTCCTGGGTATTATATTCTGAGAGTCAAATAAATAACAGCCTCCTTTAAGATGTAGATGCCACTGGAAATTTTAAGCATATTAGAAAGTCTCAGTTTGAACAGATAATTCATTTAACAGTGAGGAGTATATCCAGTGGGGATGTGACTGTCACCAATGAGCCAGGGCTTTCTTTTCTTTTAGCATGGGACACTACAAAAGAAAAGGGGGAAATATTTTTCCACTTTTTGACTAGGTTTGGGTTTATGGGAAAAAAAATCATAAGAATAAGGTAAAATTAGTTACTGTGCATTTATCAAAACTATTTAACCAGTATTGGTAGAGTATTATGAGCAATGATCTGTATATAGTTAATTTGGCTTACTTTGAGGTTTTGCCTTTTACAGTTTATTGTAATGCTAAGTCCTGACCTCCAAGATCTGGAGTCTGCATGTAGCCTAGGGGACCCTGCCCCCAGTTAATTCTGGTTAGTAAATAAAAATACCCAACAGTTGGGTAGAAGAGATGTAGGCAGGTTTAGGTTTCCCAGGCTTGGGACCAGGAGGAAGGAGCAGAGGACATAGAAGCCACCATGGATAGTAAGAGAAGAGAACCCTGGGCTCTGGGCCAAGAGAATGTGGCCCAGAGGACTGACTAATCAAAATTAAGAGTACCCCAGATGAAGCACAGTAAGTAATAGTGGGGTTATACATAGGAGATAGATGCTAACAGCATGGAGGGTAGGCAGCTGTCCAGCTATTGTGCTGCTTAAGGCATATAAAACATAAAAGCTGTGTTTGTATGTGTTCTTCATTCCAGGAACATAGATGATTCAAAGGCCGAAGGAACCTCAGGACAGGATTTTTTTTTTAATATCTATTACAACAGGGTTAACTCTGTGTCTACCTGATAGCTTCTCTCTGCCCCAGGATTCCAAGTGGGCACAGGAACACATTTAATAACAGTATTTCCTTAGCATCCTTTGGCTGTGGCACTGCCAGAGATTAAGATACTTTTTATAATCTCCAGTTTGTCAAGTATCTGTGGCTGTTCCTGTAGGATTTTTAAGAGGAAGAACACTGAGGTACAGAGATCTGACATGGAGGACATTAATTTCTAACTGGCTGAACCCTGTTGAGGCTAACTTTGGTCTCAACAGAGTACTGTCTTCTAAGTTTCTCTATTTGCAGGTGTGGTAGCTACTTTACTCGTTGCTGTGCAATGGAAGATAAGACAGTTTCCTTTGTCTTACAGTTAAAGTACTATGGTCCAATATGGTGGGAAAGGCAAATTGGCAGAAGCATTAGGCCACTGGACACATAGCACTCTCAGGAACTTGAGAGTGAACAGGAAGCATGGCCAACCCACAAGATTCGAGGCTCGTCACTTCCTCCACCAAAGCTCTGCTTTCTAATATTACCAAACATTTCTAAACCGTAGTGGCATCTGAAGGCCAAGTGTTCAAATATATGAGCTTCTGAGGGGTGTGTCCCAAGCAAAGCGCAACATGAAGCTACTCTTTTGCTTCCTTTGCATACCATACTCTTTAGAAGTACCACACTCATGGAGTGGAGACTCACACTCCCTTCTTTGAAGAAGTAAGTATCTATATAAGTTATTTGGGTTGTTCTTTAATGTTTATTGATTTGTTCTATTTATTTATGTGAGTACAGACTCATGGGCATTTATTTTATGCTGTAGTGTGTCATCTAACACTCTTTTGTTCTTGTGTTTCTAATTGTTTCAACTCTGCCCATTGCCATTAAGGACTAAATTGACTTGTATGTCTTTGGCCCATCATTGTAGAATTTTGTCTTTATTGATTCCATATGTCCTGTCATTCTAAGATGCTACAGTTTTGTCCTGTGAATTTTTTTCTCATCTTACAATCACATCTCTTCAAAGAGTCCTAGTTTCTTTTATTAGAAATTGGCACTATTAGAAAATGCTATTGTAACAAGGATATATTGGTTCTTAGGATGCTAGTTGCTACTGGAGTGTCATTGCTTCTAGGCCACCACAGCTGGCAAAAGAGTATTAACAGTGGATAGATGAAGATAGATGAGATAGATGGCTGGATGGATAGACAGACAGACAGATAGATTTTCCGTAAGTATTTCTATATATTTCATTTCTATTAGTTCCAACCATTGTATCTCTGTTAGTTAAACATGAATCTGTAGAAATCACTGAGATCAATTGAAGAAGAATCAGTTAGAGCTTACAAAGTGGCTCAGTGACCAAAGGCCAAGACTGCTGATAGAGCTAATCCCTACAAGTTGTCCTCGGACCACCACACATACACTATGGTATGTGTGTACCTGCCCATATACCAGAAATAAATTAATGCACTTTCATTTTTAAAAAAGAATCAGTTACATTTGAACACAGACAGGTGGAAAAGCTATAGAGCACTGGCACTGTTTTGAAATCTCCCCAAGAATCCGAAATGTAACATTATCCATCAGAGTCATGGATGGAAACAAGAAGGCAGGTGCCAAAGCACAGTGAGGTATCTCTGGGAAGTCACTGGTTTAAATCACCAATAGATGAAAGAATTAGCAAAAGTGTTTTCCTAATCATTATGCCATTAGAGTTTTCCTAAAATTTTTAGTTTGATTTGATATTTGATATTGATTAGAAACCAGTGGCAGCAGAGTTGATATATTATAAATAAGACAAAATGGAGTCACACAAATCTATTAACAAGATCTAGATGAGAAGAAAAGTCCAGGTGGGTGAGATACTCAAACAAATATTCATAATTTCCGAGAAGATTGGAAATCACCAAACCTGACACGGGTGCTGGAACACCTATGATATGTACTGTGTTAGGATGTCATACATAAGAGTCACCATCCAAAGAGCAGTGCATTGAGAATATATAAACGAGCATTGGATCTTTGTTTTTGTTCTTTCTGACTGGTCTTAGCACAGAGAGTCAAAGCCCACTAAACTTCCCAGAGTGACAGGGTGATGAAGTTGTGTGAAGAGATTTCTGAGAGCCTGTGAGAGAACTCCCAGTAAACAAGACAGGATTCTTGTAATTTCTCTTCCTCCATAACTTTGGTTGTTCTTGGAATGCACTTTTGTGCCCCTCCCAGGTGTAGTAAGAGGCGTGGTTTTCGATTTACATAGCCACCATCTTACCCATTATCACTCAGAATAACATTTCCAGGCATGACTTATCCTCCAGAAATACAGAAATAATCTGACCTTGCTTTCTAGGCTCTAAATGCCTAAACTCATTTGATATTACCCTTGTGGCTTTATACAACTACAACTTTAAATCAAGTAAACTTTGCTAACATGACTTTGCCAAACTTCAGAATGCCCTCAGTATATAAATTGTCTGATACCCTGAATAAACTCAACTATTGCATGAGACTTTAGTCTGTCCCATTTTTAGACTCCATTCTCCCAGGTTCATGTGGCCAAAAAGAGTGGCAACAGTGGCTGATGACCTACTCATGCAAGCCCAAGTAAAGAAGCCTTAACGGTTCTGACCACCGAGGCTCAGGGTGCTTCCAAATCAGGACCACATCGATGATCCAGGGTGTCAGTGCACCATGACTACATCAAAACAACAGCTCCTGCAAAAGGGACCGTTCTAAACCTTGCAGTTCTTACAAGTCTTCATGTGGCTGTTTATGTAATGTCTGTTAATGTGGTGATATTAAATACAAAGTAAATACATTTTCTATGCTGTTAGTCCCCAGAAGAGCAGCCTCTCTTAAAAAAAAAATGTCACAGGCATCGAATGTATAGATAAGGTGCTTGGGAGGTATTTAACTATTAGATGGGATCTAACTATTAGAAAAGCCATCAGCAAAAATTCTCTGTTGAACAAATTGAATCAGCCAAAGGAAAGGTACAGGAGCGTACACGTGCGTGCGCGCGCGCGCGGCACACACACACACACACACACACACACACACACAGACACATCATCCCCTTGGAGTGTTTAATATTCTCATTGATATAAGCTTTGCTTATATCATGGGACATGGCATGCTATTTGGCTTGGGGAGTTTGAGAAGTAACTGTGTAAGTTACTTTCCTCAGACTATAGCCAAATACCTGACAGCAGCAACTGACAGGAGGAAGGATTTATTTCAGCTCATCATATAAACGAGGCAGTTCATTACAGAAGGAAAAAGTGGAGAGAGAGCCTAGGAGTGGTGCAAGCCTATGTGGCTCAGCTTTCTTGCATATTCAAGTCTGCAGAAGCAGAAAGGGAAATTGAAAATAGGGACCACGTAGAACTCTCAAGGCCCACACTTCTCAGATAATCACAGTAACTCTGAAGGGAATGAAGGGCTGAGGAACAAGCAGCTTAGCATGCATAACTGCATAGGTGATCCTCAGCTTACTTAGAAAACACCCTCTTTAAAAAGCTGCACTCTTGGGAGATGGCTGGGTGGGCACAGTACCTTTTCCATAAGAATGAAGACTGGAATTAGTGAGCTTGGGACATAAGGCAGGAGAGGCCCAGCAGTTGCCTGTACTCCCAGTTATTCAAGAGGCCGAGACTGATTCCCAGGCGTCTCAGTGAATATTCTCCTGCTGTTAAGAGACGCCATAAGCAGCATATCACGTTCAAGAAGACATTTAATTGGAGGATTTCTCACAGGTTCAGAGGGTTAGTCCACTGTCCTCACAGTGGGGAGCAGGCCTCATAAACAGAGCAATGGAGGACACCCAGAGTTTCTCAGTGCAGTGTGAAGGCATCTGCTCCTTTTTCTCACAGGAGTGATTGTACACCCACTATTTCAGGATTATGTTATCCATCCCAGGAGTGACACTGATCTCTCTTTTCGTCTGCTCTGGCTGCTGTAACAAAGCACCATCAACTGGGTGGCTTAAACAGTAGAAATTTATTGTTGAAACTTGGAGTTTGACACTGAGTGAAGCATGGCAGAGTTCTGGTCAGTAATCTGTAGCTTACAGACTGGTTTCCTCCCTTCACCCTGTGTTCTCACAGGACAGAGGAGTGAAGCCCCAGTTCTCTCTCTCTCTCTCTCTCTCTCTCTCTCTCTCTCTCTCTCTCTCTCTCTCTCTCTCTCTTTCTCTCCTCCCTCTCCCCCTCCTCCTCCCTCTCTCTCTCTCTCCCATCTCTTTCCTGACAAGAAACTCATTCTGTCACACCAGACTTCACTCTTGTGATGTCACTGAATTTTAATTACTTTCAAGAGAGGTCTCACCTGCAAACATCACCACATTATGAGTTAGAGCTTTGAGAGATGAATGGAAAGTACTTAATCTATGCTGTATACACACAGCATCTTCTGCATGTATGAATTATCACAGCCCAGCAGATGTGCAAAACTACTAACCTGGATGCAAAATACAGTGGCAAGCTAGATACCCGTAGATGAGAAAATCCTGCACCTAGGTGCAGAAGCCAGGAAGTAAGTCAAGCACCTGCTGGTGAGATGGACAGCCTTGTTTCTTTATGTGTCTGTGGAAACCAATTCTCACAAATAAGAGATCAAACTTGAAGTACATATCAAGCTTGATGCAGCCTGGTCTGGGCCAGCCAAGAAAAGAATATGGCAAATTGCAAAACCTCCATGAAGAAACACATCTCCAGAAGTCCCGTAGCTGACCCGTGACAAAAAAGGAGCCACCATTGAAAAGCCTGTGCCCGTGCCACCCAAAGGTTGTGCCACTCCCAGAAATGGACTCTTCAAGTAAGGTCAACTGCCACTTGAACACAGACTTCTGAACGGACCTGCCATGGCTCTCAGCCACCCAAGCGGCAGGTAACATGAGGCAGAGACAAGGAAACAAAAGAGTCAGTGGAGGCCACAGATTAAATTCTTTCATCTCTTGCAAACTACCATAAAGTACAAGTTCTTGACCATGAGCTTGCCCGAATTTTTTTTTTTGAAGATCTGTGTTTCTCCCTGGAACCAATGGAAGCAATGAATTCTTTACCATGGTTAAGGCATCATATCACACATATGTGTCCCTCTCAATAGTCTGTGAATTAAGGAGTGTTTTCTCCTCCTTTGAGGCCTGGAGAAGTCAGCAGCAGGGGCTACCCACTGTCGTGCTGCTAATGAGAAGGAGCAGGCTGTGCAGTGGGCTGCTCTGAAGGCTCTCAAGAAATCCCTCTTCACCCAGTGGTATTCTCACTACCACTAATAAACTTTGGGTTTAGCCAGCCAGGCCTCTTTAAAATGTAAATATTTTAACTAGGACAAATAGTACATCAAAACATATCAGCCATGAAATCCAATTAGCTTAGCCTCTGGTTTTCTAAATTTCCCTAAAGATAAAAATCACCTGGGGCACTTGATGGATCTCCCCACCTCCCAGGACACTACCCTGGAGACACTGAAAGAGCCACTTGAAAGGGGTGGGGATTTGTATTGCTAAAGCACTTTACAAGCACATCCTCTGTTTCTGAGGCTTGGGATGTCGAGGAGAGCCACAAATACACTCCAGACAACAGAGAGAAGTACCTGATGGGAATCGTTTGTCTATTTAAATTGAATCATCAGCAGGGATCACAGACTTGGATTAGTAACTTATCTTCATTTTATTGATGGAGAAACTGATGAATGCTAGAAATAGTGGGGAGGGGGATGGGGAGAGGAAGGGGAGAGGGAGAGAGAGGTTTGCCCAAGGTCACACAGCCTAGACACTTGAGACTTAGGAACTGAAGTGAACATTGTGATGCGATGGTTACTTTCCTCTGTTCTAACAACCTTAGTTTGGAATAAGGGGCACAGAGATTAGAGCCATCAAGAACCCAGGGAGAAGCTGAGCGTGGTGGTACACACCTCTAATCCCAGCATTCAGGAGGCAGAGGCAGACAGAACTCAGAGTTTGAGGTTAGCCTAGTCTACAAAGTAAGTTCCAGGATATCCAGGACTACACAGAGAAACCCTGTTTCAAAAAAAAAAAAAAAATCCAGAAACAAAAGGAAAAGAACCCAGAGAGATTCCTAGGTAAAATGAATGCAGGCTGCACAACGAAGACTCCGGAAGATAACAAAGCATTTGATGGTCAGCACCAAGAGAATAGATAGCAAATGTCCTCACCAGTGGGTAGCCATGAGCATTTGAGAGACCAGCTACACTAAGCAGGTTAACTGACTCACCCCACTATACAAAACATCAAGACACCGTAAACTCATACAGGTTTAGCTGTCAATTAAAAGGCAAACATTTTTAGTAATTGTAGAGCAGACACCTGTGTGTATGTGCCTGCACACCCCAGGATGGAGCATGAGGGGCACAAAGGGGCAAACTGAACAATTGCCTCTGCTCTGCTGGGTGGGACTGGGCTCTTACAGTCATTCACTCTACAGGCTCCTGCTCTCCTCAGCTGCCTGCCTCTCTCTGCCTCTCTGCCTCTCTCTGTCTCTTTCTCTCTGCCTCTGTCTCTCTCTGTCTCTCTCTCTCTGCCTCTCTCTGCCTCTCTCTCTCTCTCTCTCTCTCTCTCTCTGCCTCTCTCTCTGTCTCTCTGTCTCTCTCTGCCTCTCTCTCTGCCTCTCTCTCTCTCTGTGTCTCTCTCTCTCCTCTCTCTGCTCTCTCTCTCTCTCTCTCTCTCTCTCTGCCTCTCTCTCTCTCTCTCTCCCTCTCTCTCTCTCTCTCTCTCTCCCTCTCTCTCTCTCTCTCTCTCTCTCTCCTCTCTCTCTCTGTCTCTCCCTCTCTGTCTCTGCCTCTGCCTATGTCTCTCTGCCACTCTGTCTCTCTCTCTCTGCTGCCTCTCTCTGCCTCTGCCCCCCTCTCTCTCTGCCTCTCTCTGCCTCTGCCCTCTCTCTCTCTCTCTCTCTCTCTCTCTCTCTCTCTCTCTCTCTCTCTCCTTATAGCATCTTACTATCCTCAGCTGCTCCTCTTTCTGTTCCTCTCTGTGTGTCTCTGTCTCTCCCTCTTCCCCTCTCTGCCTTGAGCCTTTTCACAGCCATGTCACCAGAAAACCACAAAGATGCTACTCTGCTCTTTTCCCTTCTCTTTTCGTTTCTTACTTCTCTACACAAGGTACAAAATTCTTAGAGTTCTTATCCAATGCCTGAAAAGGGTGAGATCTTTTTTTCCCTCAGTGATATCTATTTTTTCAGGGAAAGAATATAAATTCTATTTCATAGAGATAGCCAACCCTATTGGCCACTTTCTTTACTTAGGCTTTGTAACTGTCCTTCAGAAAATACACAAAATCAGCCAGGCTCTGCATGAAGCAAATCTAACTACACATGGCTAGGAGGTGAGTTTGTAAAGCCCTGTTCCTAATCCATGGGGCAGAGCCTGAGTATCACGGAAGGCTTTATTCCTCTGTACAAGCCTCCTTGTTGGAGGACACATATTGACCTCAGCAAAGAGGTATGTGAAGGAAAACTCAAGCCCATGTGAGATGCTTAACTTTGCCTTGCTATGACTGACTTCCCGGAGTAATGGGAAAAGCAAGCCTGCACTTCAGAAACAGAAGCAAGAAAGCCCCAAGTTATTTAGGCTGTGAGGAGAAAGTCAGCTCACTTGGATGGATACTGGGGGCACAAGATAGACTCACAGGATCTCTCTCAGAAAAAACACAGCCCTGCTACCCCTGGGAAAACACTAAGCCACATACCTCTTCTGATCCCTGGATTGGAGGTTTTCCAAAGTGAACAGTATGTGGTCTCAGATTCCCCCAAGGTGCTAAAATCTGAGAATGTGAATGGGGAGCCACAGACTTCATAGTATTCACTGGATACTCCACAAAGCTCAGGAGTGTGAGCCCATTGCAAGGGGGTGAGCACGAGCCCATTGCAAGGGGGTGAGCTCTTTCCATAAGAGGGAAGTGGAGCACATTCCTTCAGCCACCATTGGACCTGCTTAGCTTGAGATCCTGGTTGTGACCCTTATGGGCTTCATGGCCTTGATCTCTTGAGCCAGAATGTCCTCTTTTTTGAAAAAATTGTAAACAGACTCATTATTATAAAATATAATCTGATTATGGCTTTACCCCCCCCCCAACTTCTCCCTAATCCACCTTTCCCCATACTCCCAAATTGTGATAGTTGGTATATACTTAGACCTGGGAGTGGCACTATTAGGAGGTGTGGCCTTGTTGGAGTAGGTGTGTCACTGTGGCTTTAAAACCCTCATCTTAATTGCCTAGAAGACAGTATTCTGCTAGCAGCCTTCAGATGAAGATATAGAACTCTCAACTCCTCCTGTATCACGCCTGCCTGGATGCTGCCATGTTCCTTCCTTCATGATAATGGACTATGAATGTGTAAGCCAGCCCTAATTAAATGTTGGCTTTATAAGAGTAGCCTCGGTCATGGTATCTGTTCACAGCAGTAAAACCCTAAGACAAAAGTTGGCAACAGGAATGGAATATTGCTGTTATAGGCCTGACCATGCTTTTGTTTAGGAAAATGTGGATTTGGGGACTTTGGATTTGGAAAGCAGTGGAATGCTTTAAATGGGGTTTAATGGGCCATCCTAGTAGGAATACAGAAGGCTACGTTGTTGAGAATAATTTGAACTGTGCAGACCTGGCACAAAAGGTTTCAGAGGAGAATTTCAGTATATAGCATAGAGACTGTTTTTGTGGTATTTTGGTGAAAAATGTGGCTACTTTTTGCCCTTGTCTGAAGAGTCTGTCTGAGGCTAAGGTGAAGAGACTTGGATTAATTGCACTGACAAAGGAAATCTCATAAATGCCCATCATACACTTTGTTCTCTGGTTAAGTCTCATGAAGAATATTTTAAGCAAGCATAGCCAGCCAGTAAGAAGCATTCCTTCATGACCTCTGCATCAGCTCCTGCTTCCAGGCTCCTGCCCTTACTTCCTTTGGTGATGAACAGCAATGTCAAAGTGTAGGTTGAATAAACCCTTTCCTCCCCAACTTGCTTCTTGGTCAAATTGTTTTATACAGGAATACAAACCCTGACTGAGACACAAATCTGTATCTTTTCTTTCTCTGTCTCTTTAAAATAAAGACAGGCATCTAAAATAATAAGATAAAAACAGAAAAATCAGAATAGGACAAAACAAACATAAAAAAAAGATACCCTCCCCCCCAAAAAAATCACAAGAAAAATTTTAGACCCTGAGACACATTCATTCTCTCACACAGAAAACATACACACACACACACACACACACACACACACACACAAACACACACACACACTCACTCACTCACTCACACGCTATAGAAGCAAAAGAAATTGTATGGAAAACAAACACAAAACAAACAAACAAAAACCTCCAAAATACTATTTAGCTTATTCTGTGTTAGCCATCTACTGCTGGGCATGGGGCCTGCCCTTAAGTGTGGTTTGTATACCCACAAAGACTAATTTTTCCTTTTTGAGTGGTTATCAATTAGGATGGTTTCTGGGTTAGGGATAGGAATGTATCCTTCCCCGCAGTACAAACCAGAATCTCTTCATCTCTCAAGTGGTAATGATGTCCCTTGGCACAACATTAGAAGGATACTGTAAGGGTTGCATGAGACGACTCATAAAGCACTTAGAAAAGCAGCCATGGCCTAGTGTAGAGCTTTAGCTAACAGTAGATCTATTGACTTGGTTGAATTATTACAACCTGTTTAATGAGTTTTCCATCAGGAAAAATAATCCCCAAAGCTAAATCAATAGGTCCTGAGCATCGGAGATCTTTTTATAGCCATTTGCCAATCCCAAAGCAGTAGCCAGGGCACAGTATCAGAGACCACCTATTCATTGCTTGATCATTTACAAGGACATTTTGATATGACTTTCAGTGGCAGACTCACCCTCTTTGTTATATTGTGTTGTGGCTAATATTAAAATGAATATGTCCCAAGAGTGCTTAAGTGGCTTGTATTTATGGTGGATTTCAGAAGGGAATCCTTGTTTATGCTAAGGTAGGAAATTGATAGGTCATAGAATTAGGCTGACCAAGGTTGGAATTCTGTTTTGGATTTTCTTGATATCTTGCAAACCATTTGGGGGAAATTTTCTACATTTTCTGAACCATTGTCTCTTGACCTAAAATGGAGACAATTATAGCAATAACTTCCATAGTGTTATGAAGAGATTAACTAAAATCAGTTATAGACATTCAAAAAAGATCCTCTTTCTTCCTTTTGTAATGCTCAGGTTCTCTGGGCTGTTTTGCACTCTGGTTATGTGAGAGACCCATGGGGCAGAGAACATGTCTGGCATTTACTACTGTCTGTCTGATGCCTAGATGCATGACTCATGATAGATGACCTAGGGGAGGTTGATGGTTTGCATATGCTTGGCCCAGGGAGTGGCACTATTAGAAGGTGTGGCCTTGTTGGAGGAAGTGTGGGTGGTCTTGGAGACCCTCCTCCTAGCTGCCTGAGGGTGCTCAGTCTGTTCCTGGCTCCCTTCAGGTGAAGATGTAGAACTCAGCTCTTCCTGCACCATGCCTGCCTGGATGCTGCAATGCTGCCATGCTCCTTCCTTGATGATAATGGACTGAACCTCTAAACCTGTAAGCCAGCCCCAATTAAGTGTTGTCCTTTATAAAACTTGTATTCATGGTGTCTGTTCACAGCAATAAAACCCTAATTAAGACAGGGAGTATTTAGATAGTTATCAGTTTTCTAAAAAAAAAAAAAGCTTGGAATCCTGTTCTTTACTCATCCCTTCTTACTGCCCTCCACATCCTGTCTCTTTCTTCCCTCTATGTCCCTTGTAGCCATCTGAGCAGTATTCTGGCAGTAGGTATTTATGGATGAAGATGCTACTAGTAACTTTGTGGGGCTTTGCCCTTCCACACAGAATGAATGACAGCTCTTAGCAAAGAGCACCTTTTGCAGTGACCCCGAGATATGAAGTCATTTTAAATCTCTAATACCTCATCTACTGGCAATCCTAGGTGAGCTCCACAAGCCTTACTATAAGTATATATCATGTTAGATGGTCAAGCAACAATAAACAATGGGCCACCTCTTCCATCCCCAAATGTCAAATAAGGTCAAAGAGTAGCCATGTACCTTAATGTTGTGTTAAAACTTAGTTCATGGTTGGCATTGCATAGTCGCATCTGGGGACCCAAAAGATAGAGGCAAGATTAGAAAGAAAAAGTCTTCATCGACCACCTACTCCATCTTGAAAAAGTATGTCTTCATCGACTACCTATTCCATCTTGCCTTCTAACTCTGTCTTTGTTGACTTCCTCAAAAAGCCTATGGCTCCAACATTTAAATTTTATTTAATTACTCATTCACATGGTATCCCAGCTTTCCTTTTATTGGTCTAGTTTTTAAACTCACATTTACACGTTGGTTAATGAACTAATTTTTCAACTCGCAAACAAAAACAAATTGAGCTTCCTTAGTTACTTCCCAACAGGCTTTGCATCAAATGTGTATCCCTCAACCTGGAGTATCAACAGAAACCAGCACATCTATTAGATTCTCCATTAATACACATGGAAAGTCTAAAATCATTTGCTGTTCTATGAAGAAGGAATTAATGTTAGACTTTATTACAACCTAAATGAAAAATATCACCTTAAGTTAAAGCATGTTTCCCCTCTTATATAAGTACTTAGAGGTTAGCAGTGCAGGACTGTTATGGCAATCCTATTTCATTAAAAAGGAAAATATAAAAAAACATTTAAAAAGGGAAAATATAAAAAATAAAGGAGAAAAAAACCTGTGGGGATTTCAATTCTTTGAAAAGTTGTAAGAACTAGAGATCATCCTGTTACATGAAATGTGACAAGCCCAGAATGACAAGTATTGAATTATTTTATCTAATCTATAAATTATTGATTTTATGTGTGTGTGTGTGTAATTGTCACTCATATTGTAATTATATGGCAACTGTATGGTACTTATATATTACTTTTAATAAGTCTTATTAGCATATATTCAAAAACAGATTTCTTTACACCCCAGCCCATGACAAGGTGCCAACCCCACACAAGTAAGTATCCCATATTAGCTAAGTCTTTCTGCAGACATCCCCACAGACTCAGATCAAGGTGTTTCCAGTCAATTTGACAGTCACAATGAACTGTCATGGGTGCTGAGGACAAGACTTGGTCCTTCTACACACTGCATTCACGCACCTGAATACATATGCTTCCTTCTCCATCCCTCAGGATAAGTGGTATTCCGGATATGTATGTATCATCGAGAAGACAATTGCTTGAGCCTCAGCAGTGTGATGCTGGATCTCCTGTAATAGTTTTAGATGAACATAAGATGGCTGTGATTCCTGTGCACTTAGCGGGACAGAGTTATTCCATTGATCACTGAAGCACAGCTGATCAATCAGGGGCCACCCCTCTACAGAGAATGGATTCTTCCTCTCGCAGCAGATCAATTGCTGACAGCTCCTTAGCTGGGGGTAGGACTTTGCTTGGGTTTTATCTAACTTGTACTTGTAAAAGCATTGTACAAGGTATCACAGCTTTTTCATATGTGCTACTGTTGCTGGGCAGCATCTGGAAATCAGTTTCCTATACGCATCCATCACCTCAGGCTCTTATTAACTGTTCTGCCTTCTCTTCCACAGTGAGGTCTGAGCTCTTGGGGGAGGAAATGATAGAAATCATTGATATTCATGAAAAGCTCTATGATTCTAGACAGGACTTGCTAGTTAAGGAACTTCAGAGTTGACTGATCTGAACTGATCCAACATTTCCCTGCACCCAAATACTGTGGGAGAGAGAGCTGAACACCCAGAAGTTCGGACAATCCTGAGAACAAAAAGAAGCAAATACATCCAAGAGGAGTAGAAGGCAGAAAATAATCAAACTCAGGGCTGAAATCAACCAAGTAGAAACAAAAAGGACTATACAAAGAATCAAGAAAACCAGGAACTGGTTCTTTGAGAAAATCAACAAGATAGACAAACCCTTAGCAAGACTAACCAGAGGGCAAAGAGACTGTATCCAAATTAACGAAATCAGAAATGAAAAGGGAGACAAAACAGAATATGAGAAAATTCAAAAAATCATCACATCCTACCACAAAAGCCTATATTCAACAAAACAGGAAAATCTGGAGGAAATGGACAATTTTCTAGACAAATACCAGGTACCAAAGTTAAATGAGGAACAGATAAACCACCTAAACAATCCCATAACTCCTAATGAAATAGAAGCAGTTATTAAAAGTCTCCTAACCAAAGAGAGCACAGGACCAGATGGGTTCAGTGCAGAATTCTATCAGATCTTCATAGAAGACCTCATACCATATACTGTCCAAACTATTCCACAAACTAGAAACAGACAGAGCACTACCAAATTCCTATGAAGCCACAATTATGCTTATATCTAAACCACACAAAGACCCAACAAAGAAATGAAAACTTCAGAAAAAATTCCCTTATGAATATCAATGCAAAAATACTCAATAATCCGAGAACACATCAAAACGATCATCCATCATGATCAAGTAGGCTTCATACCAGTGAGGCAGGGATGGTTCAATATATGGAAATCCATCAGCGTAATCCACTGTATAAACAAACTCTAAGGAAAAAAAAATGCATGATCATTTCCTTAAATGCTAAGAAAGCATTTGACAAAATTCAACACCTCTTTATGATAAAAGTCCTGGAAAGATCAGGAATTCAAGGCCCAGACTTAAACACAGAAAAAGCAACATACAGCAAACCAATACCTAACTTTAAACTAAATGGAGAGAAACTTGAAGCAATCCCACTAAAATCAGGTACTAGACAAGGCAGCCCACTCTCTCCCTACTTATTCAATATAGTACTAGTAGTCTTAGCCAGAGCAATCAGACAACAAAAGAAAATCAATGGGATACAAATTGGAATGGAAAAAGTCAAAATGTCATTATTTGCAGATGATATGATAGTATAATTAAGTGACCCCAAAAGTTCCACCAGAGAACTACTAAGCCTGATAAATAACTTTAGCAATGTGGCTGGATTAAAAAATTAACTCAAACAAATTAGTAGCCTTCCTCTACTCAAAGGATAAACAGGCTGAGAAAGAAATTAGGGAAATGACACCCTTCACAACAGTCCCAAATAATAGAAAATACCTCAGTGTGACTTTAACCAAGCAAGTGAAAGATCTGTATGACCAGAACTTCAAGTCTCTGAAGAAAGAAATTGAAGAAGATCTCAGAAGATGGAAAGACCTCCCATGCTCATGGACTGGCAAGATTAATATAGTAAAAATGGCCATTTTGTCAAAAGCAATCTACAGATTCAATGCAATCCCCATCAAAATGCCAACTCAATTCTTCATAGAGTTAGAAAGAGTAATTTGCAAATTCATTTGGAATCACAAAATCCCAGGATAATGAAAACTATACTCAACAATACTCAAGAACTTCTGGGGCAATCACCATCCCTGACCTCAAGCAGTATTACGGAGTAATAGTGGTAAAAGCTGTATGGTATTTGCACAGAGACAGGCAGGTAGATCAGTGGAATGGAATTGAAAACCCAGAAATGAACCCACACACCTATGGTCACTTGATCTTTGACAAAGGAGCTAAAACCATCCAGTGGAAAAAAGATAGCATTTTCAACAAATGGTGCTGGTTCAACTGGAGGTCAGCATATAGAAGAATGCCGATCGATCCATTCTTATCGCCCTGTACAAAGCTTTGGTCCAAGTGGATCAAGTACCTCCATAGCAAACCAGATACACTCAAACTAGTAGAAGAAAAAGTGGGGAAGTCTCGATCACATGGGCACTGGGGAAAACTTCCTGAACAGAACACCAATGGCTTATGCTCTAAGATCAAGAAATGACAAATGGGACCTCATAATACTGTAGAGCTTTTATAAGGGAAAGGACACTGTCATTAGGACAAAACAGCAACCAACAGATTGGGAAAAGATCTTTACCAATACTACATCTGATCAAGGGCTAATATCCAAAATATACAAAGAACTCAAGAAGTTAGACTCTGGAGAGCCATATAACACTATTTAAAAATGGGATACAGAGCTAAACAAAGAATTCTCAGGTAGGAATATCAAATGGCTGAGAAATTCCTAAAGAAATGTTCAACATCATTAGTCTTCAGGGAAATGCAAATCAAAACAACCCTGAGATTCCACCTCACACCAGTCAGAATGGCTAAGATAAAACACTCAAATGACAAGAGATGCTGTTTAAGATGTGGAGAAAGACAAACACTTCTCCATTGTTGGTGAGATTGCAAACTGTGACAACCACTCTGGAAATCAGAGAGTTCCTTAGAAAATTGGACATTGCACTATCTGAAGACGCACCTATACCTCTCCCCGGCATATATCCAAAAGATGCTACAACATACAACAAAGACACATGTTCCACTATGTTCATAGCAGCCTTATTTATAATAATCAGAAGCTGGAAACAACCCAGACACCCTTTAACAGAGGAATGGATACAGAAAACATGGTACATCTACACAATGGAGTACGACTCAGCTATCAAAAGCAATGACTTCATGAAATTCATAGGCAAATTGATGAAACTAGAAAATATCCTGAGTGAGGTAACCCAATCACAGAAAAACACACATAGTATGCACTCACTGATAAGTGGTGATTAGCCCAAAATTCCAACTACCCATGAGATCACATGAAGTTCAAGAAGAAGAATGACCAAAGTGTGGATGCTTTAGTTCTTCTTAAATGGGGGGACAAAAATATTCATAGGAGGGGATATGAAGGCAGAGTTTGGAACAGCTACTGAGAGAATGGCCACTCAGAGCTTGCCGCACATGTGCCCCATATATATACAGTCACCAAGACTAGATAAGATTGATGAAGTTAAGAAGTTCATGCTGACAGGAGCCTGATATAGATGTCTCCTTAGAGACACAGCCAGAGGATGTCAAATACAGAGGCGAATGCTCACAGCCAACCAGCCAACCATTGAACTGAGAACAGGGTCCCTGTTGGAGGAGTTAGAGAAAGGATTGAGGAAGCTGAAGGGGCTGCAACCCCATAAGAACAACAATGCCAACCAACCAGAGCTCCCAGGGACTAAACCACTACCCAAAATGTACATGTGGACTGACCCATGACTCTGACTGCATATGTAGCAGCAGAAGGCCTTGTTGGGCACCAAAGGAAGAGAAGCCCTTGGTCCTGCCAAGGTTGGACCCCCAGTGTAGGGGGATGTCGGGGGTCAGGGGTGGGTAGGGAGGTGAGTGAGGAGGGGAACACCCATATAGAAGAAGGGGAGGGGGATTGGATAGGGGCCTTATGTCCGGGAAATCGGGAAAGGAAATAACATTTGAAATGTAAATAAATTTAAAAAAAAATCCAATAAAAAAAAAAAAAGAAGAAGAAGAAGGAACGTCAGAGTCCAGGAACTATTTCCTTCGACTGTTCCTAAGCATGGACTATGTGTAGTACTGTCTCTCCCAGTAATGTCTTTGCCACGACTTCCCTTTTCCATCTAGCTGGTCTGGAGCTTGCTGGCAATGTTTTGACTCTCAGACAGAGAGTTTGGCACAGAGATAATCTCCCAACGTTTCTTATTAAGACCTATCTTGCTACAACTTCATCTGAATCAGATATCCTAATCTCAGAATTGTTTAAATTAAAATCTTCCTCTTAGGAAGGACCACACAGCAGGTGATCACACAGTTTATGTCCATGAGAGCATCTGATTGTTATCCTGGCTTTGGTCCCTTTTCACATGCTTTTCCCTGGCCTTTTCTGAATAAACTCGTTTGCTCTCAGCATCCCTTCCTCTCCGCTCACCCGTGCCTGGCTTTCACCTTCCTAATAATCTCCATCAATTACTTCTTAAGCCATCTATTTTCCCAGAATTTCCAAATTATGTTGACATGACTTGCTTCCTGATAGGTCCATGAGGATGGAGGGTTCATTTGTTACTTTTTATCGTTTTTTGAACTTTAGGTAGGCCCATATAAAGAATTGGGCAGTGTATTCTATTTTGCAATACTGAGATCATGTGACTTATTTCAAAATGAAAGGATTTCTCTATTGGGGGTGTAGAACCACATACTAAAGTCAAGAAAATCTGATACCAGGCACTAAAACGCCCTGAACAAATCACACAAAAAGCACACACAGAACAAGAGCCAATTGAGCATAGCTTTGCTGGAAACATACTTCTCAAGCAAATCATCTCCTTTGCTGTGGACAGTAAAATGCTAAAGGCAATATGATTAATTTCATTACCATGTAGCGGGAAGAAATTGAGGTTCACACATGCTGATGGTCTAGGATGTATAGCCATGGGTACACACTTTCCAACTGCAAGCATTGCACCACTGTCTGGTTCCTTCTACTGTGCTCTGAAGGCCTGTCCTTCCAAAGTCACATGCTGAAAGATAAGCCCAGTGTGGGAATGGGGCAGTCTGACCCAAGATTTCTGCTTTCTGTGGTGATCTTGTTTGCTTCCTATTGCTGTGGTAAACACCATAGTCAAAAGCAACTTGGGGAAGAAACGGTTATTTCACCTTGCAGCTTTAGTCCATCTTGAAGAGAAGTCCAGGTAGGAACCTGGAGGCAGGAACTGAAGCAAAGGGCATGGGGGACTTCTGCTTACTGGCCTGTACTTCATAGCTAACTCAGTCTGCGTTCATGAATACCCCAGATTACCTGATCACTCCACAGTGGGCTGTGCCCTCCCACGTCAATCATCAATCAAGGAACTATACCACACAGCACATGCCAGTCTGCCCTGTTGTTTTCTCAGAGGAGACCTCTTCTGAGATGACCAGCACACCTGATTTCAGTTGCCTATAGTTACCTACATTTAATATTTTGGTCTAAAATCCTGAATGGAAAATTCCAGGGGAAACAAAGTTGTGAGCTTTAAGTTGTGTGCTATTCTGATCAGAGCAATGAAATCTTGAATTGTCTTTTCTGTCCTCACAGAAAAAGCCCCTAATTAAGCTCATTAACCAAGCAATCATTGAGAGACTTTAGGGGCTCAGCCTCCTTTATAATAGAACTACTACCCAAAAGACAAGATTATTATAAAACCAAGTGAGATAATTCATGTAAAGCAATTAGTGTACTGTCTAACCAATGATCTGTCTTCAGTAAGCATTAACTCATATATCCATGTATCTTCTTGTGATTTTTGAGCTGTGACTACATTAATCAGATTTTCTACAATCAGTATGAAGCACAGTTTGAGACATTTATTTAATGACACCCATACCTCGCAGTTTTTTCTGACTCCTGTAACCTTCTTCTCATAGAGATATATCTTACTCTTTTCCACTGGCAACCAAGAGGCTTTGAGCTGACGCTGACATTAAAAAAATGATAACAGCAGTAAAAAAACAAACGAACAAACAAAAAACAAAAAATCACACCCTATGGCACAAGTAATGTTCTAAGACTGTTGTTTTAGCTCCAGCATTTTAAGATTCTTCATTTCTCACTGGTCCTGTCTGTGTTAGTATAACTTACAGCTACTTCTTTGAAAATGACACTCTCATCTCTAGCTTATAGATCATTAAGCACCAGTCATTTAGTCTGTGGTTTGTGGGTTGCTTTTGTCTGCTTCTGGACAGCATGGTCAGGAGGGCAGGTGGTGAAGGATTGCTTGTTATGATAATTTGAATCATTCTATGCATCATTTTAGCCCTTAAACCTGGCTCACAGACAGAAAAATCAAATTCATAAACTACCCAAAATTCAGTATAACTTGATCTCTCTGCCTTTCCCCTGTTTATTATGCAACTGTGTTGCTTTTTACAAGAACTATTCCAGGACTACCCAGAGTTCTGTGGTGGATTCTCCTTTTTAACTTGCAAGGAAGCTCACCTTTTCCTTGAAGTCTTATCACTAACCTGGCACTGGACATCATCTATTCTGCTGAGAAAGAAAGATACAGACATGTCAACTTTGTTGAGTGACCCCTACTACATCTCCCAAAAACTGTTAAAGGGAGGGGAACGTTGACTGGCACTATATGGTCAGCATTCTCAATTAATGATGTTTCCTGCCTGGTTTCCAAGGTAGATTTGGGTCTGGGCTTGCTGCATCCTCAGCCTGCCTATAGGTGTGTGATGCTTAACTGTTTTCCTCCTCTCTGTGACAAAATGCCTAAAATGAAGCAACTTATAGCAGGAAAGGCTTACTTTAGCTCTTATTTTAAGGGATACAAGCCATCAGGACATTGGATGGTGAAGACGTGGCAGCAAGAACAGAGGGTGGGTGATCACATCAAATCCAGTCAGGAAGCAGAGAGTAAAGAGAAGTAAGGCTAGGCTGTAAACCCTCAAGGACCACCTCCAGTACCACACTTCCTCAACAAGGCTCCATCTCCTAAAGGTTCCACAGTCTTCCCAAACAGTGCCACCAACTGGCACTGAATGTCCAAGCAACAGAACAGTTCACATTCAAACTGCTATTAGGACTAAGTTTTTGGGTGTGGTGCCAGAGATCAAACCTAGGGCTTTGCAAGTGCCAGGCTAGTATTCCGTCACTGGGCTGCATCCCAGACCCCTTCTGTGGAGCCTTCAATAAAGTGAGCAAGAGCTTCTGCAGCAATCTCTGTCCTGTCTCCTCAGGAATGGACTCATCTCCTTCCTTCTTCCTAGCTCTGATAGGACCCTTCCCATCACTGACATCTCTTCACTGGATTCAGAAGCAGTTCCTAGTCTGCCATTTTAGCCTCCCATGCTGATCATCTAGGATCTGGTTTCCATACCGAGCAGTCTTCAACCTGATGTGGTGTGCATCCTGACAATATCTTACTCTCACTTCTCATTCCCAAATCTTCTTCCATATAACCTTGGTCCCTCCACCCCTCAGACCTCTCCTCCTTCACTCTGCTCCCATCACCTCAACCCCTTTGCAGTCCTTTAGAAATTCTATGCTTTTGAACTTGCTGGTCAGTGTCAACACAATAGTTTTCCTGTAGACATCTGTGTGACCACTGCACTTTCTCCTTCATTTCACCCTTCGAAAGTGTTAACCCATCTAACATCACCATCCATTTGCAAGCAAGTCTGTTTGCATAACATTTAGTACAAATTAAAGCATCTCTAGTTATTATTTTCTAGCTTTCCTAACAAATATCTTAGCGCAGCAAAGAACACAAATGTTTTGAAATACGTAAATCTAGATTCTGATATAATCCAAGGTTCCAGCCTTTTACCTCCCTATAGTTCAAATCCCATTAAACCCCCATCCTTTGACCAGAGGTTGGGTTTATAAAATGAGAATTTACACTTACGATAAACTTATATTATGTGAGAAATATCAAGATGTAATGAAAACAAAGTCCCTTTGAGTCCATCAGTGGGACTATTATCCTAGCTGTACAGACTTAGACACATCTTTAAATGACATTAGAGTCAAGCAGCAGCAGCAGCAGTAGCCTATGATAAGGCTTTGGGGGTGGCTAGGGGAGCTTAGAGTGATTGCCAACTAACAGCTAGCTTGCAACAGATATCTACAGCTTACAACCTGAACAAAAAAAAGGGGGGATTCAACCAACAATCTGTTGTGACCTTTGAAGAACACCCCAAGCATCATCAGACTTCAGCCTGGATGATAGTTTAGACTGGTGAGACACTGAGTAGAGGCCTTGTCTAAGTCATGCTGGAGTCTTGATGAACAGGAAGTACAAGATAACAAATGTGTGTTCACGCCAACCAACCAGAGCTTCCAGGGACTAAGCCACTATCCAAAGACTGACCCTGGGCTCCAACTGCATAGGTAGCAATGAATAGCCTAGTAAGGGCACCAGAGGAAGGGGAAGCCCTTGGTCCTGCCAAGGCTGGACCCCCAGTGAACGGGATTCTTGGGGGGAGGGCGGTAATGGGGGGAGGATGGGGAGGGGAACACCCATATAGAGGGGGAAGGGGAGGGATTAGGGGGATGTTGGCCTGGAAACCGGGAAAGGGAATAACATTTGAAATGTAAATAAGAAATACCCAATTTAATAAAGATGGAAAAAAACAACAAAAAACAAATGTGTGTTAGTTAAGCTACTTAGGTGACAAACGATATGGTAATAGACAGCAGAGGTAAATACTAAAGCATCTGGCTCCTATTAGGTCTGCTATATGTGCTGTCAAATGAAGAGCTACCCAATTAGTTTTTCTATGTGTTCCTGAAGGGGGAGGGTTACATTTAGGTATGGAAAGGGCACGGACTTGAAGGAATTGAGCACTTGAGAGCACAGATGAGGAAAGAGAGAGAACAATGAGTGACATGTTTCCCAGATGCCTGAAGAAGAACCCTGTCTTCCAGCACAGCTCAATCCCAGTAATCCAATACTTACTGCTTAAACACCTGTGCCTGTTTGAGGCTGGGAGTGCCAAGGAAGTGGACATAACTTGAGAAAGATTCTATACAGAAGAACCACACAGCAAAAACTCAGGAAAGAATTCCATTCAAGAGTGACAAAATGAAGATGATTCCAGAAACTCAAAAGAACAAATGTTCACTCAGGCAAGCCCTGGTACACTCGGAACCCTTGAGTCAGTGCTCCTAGAAGACGAGACTTGGCAGTTTTGTTTTGTTTTGTTTTGTTCTTCTTTCCCACAAGATCTCGAGCCTACCTGTGCATGTCTTAATTACAAGAACAAGCACCACTCCCTAAATTCATCAAGCTGCTTCAGAGATCTCAAAGGACTGCAGCCTGTGTGAGGGAGTAGTGAGACAACTCCAGCACGGTTGGAGCACATTGGTTGTCATTGCAACTCCTGCACTGGGAGACTCGCGCCAGGTCCCTTCCCTTCCAGATCCTGGTTGCTACACAAGGGGAACAGTTATTCAAACTATCCATCATTTCTCCAGGATGAGCTCAGGTCACAGAGACAAGTGGAGGGAGCCATGCAAATGTGCAGCTCATTAAAAGTGCGCCTCACAAAGCAGCCAGGAAACCACTTACTGGCAAAGATCTTGCCCCTCTGTGTCTTCTGTTTGGCAATAACCAAAGGGATCCAAGGAGTAATCAATCCCCCGAGGATGTTGCTGAAGGCCTCATTCTGTTAGCTTGTCCAGGGAGCTAAGCACCAAGAGAAGGCAGAGCAGCCATCGGCCAGCAGAGTGGTGGGTTTCATAGGCTGCTAATGTTAGATGAATTCTGATAGAAACTTTGACTTGCTGTTTATGCAATTGATGGATATTCAATATATTGAATGTCTAACTGTAAACATTAGGTATATGATGCCCCTTGACTTCACAGAGGGTGCAAAAGTAGAGAGGTAGCCTTTGCCTGCTGCCCATCTTTATGACTTCAGTCCACCCACATGTATGTCCAAGTCATTCAAGCATAGCACATTGTTGAGACATGGAGTACAATCAATTTAAGCTTAGCCCTGACTAGCTTACAAATGAGTGAGACTCAGACTATGGATATTTTATTTGTCATTCACAAGTACTAGGGGATAACCCCTAATCTTCTCTTCTAACTTCCAGTCTGGCTACCTCCCCAACAATGTACCCCAGATACTTGCTGTTTCTCATCGTCCATCTCCCCTCACAGTGGCTTCCTCTGTCCCTTTCTTCTTCTTTCTTTCCTCCCACCCCTCTCCTCCTCCAACCAGGTCACTCCAGACCCACCAATCTCTAATCCTTCCAGTAATTGCTGCAGCCAATTTTATTTAACTTAAAGTTTTAAATCATGAAACAAGGTTTGCACAACAAAAGTTTGTAAACTTGAGAAATCACTTGTAGGCCTAGACCTTCCCTTGGGTATAGAATTTAGCATTACAATAGCAACAGACCAAACCTCAACAGAAACACCTCCTTTATAGAGATTTCTCTGGGTCTTCTGATTGTCCTCAGAGTATCTAGACTAACACACTAACTGGGTCAGGAACACTGTGAGAGCTGTTTTCTCTAACACACTTCTCTTCTCCTCTCCTTTGAGATGTTTAAAGGCAAAAGGGGTATTTTGCCCTGGACAGATCTCACATCTCACTCTCCCTTCCCCTCCTTTCACATCCACAGGTTCCTCCCCATCTCTCCTCTCTTTCTTCCTTCTCCTTTTCCTCTTTCTGATTCCCAGCTACCACAAAGTTAAGAAAGTCTGCCTTACACTCTTAGCACGAGGATATCCACCTCACTATAGGTCCAGACCAACAAAGTCCCAAACTATTGAATAAAATAAAATTAGCCAGGAAGAAAACAAAATCTCCCTTGTTCAAATTATTTCTCCTGGGTATTTGGCCAGAGCAGCAGAAGTCTATTAACAGAGGTTGATAGAAAAAAAATCAAAAACAAAGACAAAAATCCTCTCTCTCTAAACTGTCAATAGAACCACTGTTCACAGATTGGCCCATAGCCTTCCAGATTTTTCTGTGCCTATATATCATATATTCTCATCAGGAGCCACACTTTAAAATCTCATAAAGTATTCACTCAGTCTATCTTTTTAGGGTAGACTTGTGCTTTTTCTTCTGTGTGTAGGTACATTTATGAGCATGTATGATTTTTACTATGTGGCTCAGATTGTCCCAAACTTAGGATGCTGTCAAGGGTTGCTGCGAACTCTGGATTCTCTGCGTCAACCTCCTGTGCTGGAATTATTTCAAGCATGTGTCAATATACCCAAGTGACTGCCTGCTCTGTCGCTTTTTGTATTATGACAAGTTTACTGGACAATTAAGGTAGTGAAATACCACTTTTTTATTAAAATAAGATTGCAGCAAACATTTGTGTACATCTACCTTTGTGTGCTAATGTGACTGGGTTTTAGAAGACAAAATGCTTGAAATGTTACTTGGCCAGATGGCAATTTAAAGAACACCTTGCCTCTGGCCCTACAACATTACTTAAAATAGGGGACTCCTCTGTGTGCCCTCCCTTCAACCCTAAGTTTGTTCTTTTACAATAGATTTCAGGACAAAGCATTGGGAAGAAAAAACCAAAGCTTGTGTAATGCCCAAAAGACACAGGGATTTGTTTTTGCCAATGACTGTGGAGGGCGAGCTGTCACAGTGCCTATACCAAAGATGCCCAGTACAAGCTTGGGGACCATGTGCTCTCACCCAATTTCCTTTGGCTTCTTTGAGGATTCTAGTCTGAGAGAGCTCTGAGTGATGTGAAATATTTGCAGTCTGACTCCCTCAGATTAGGAAAGCATCTAAAGTGAGGCACCTTTGTTGAGCAGTCCTGCTCTTCATCCTCCTTGTCTCAGATGCAGCCAGCAGTTCTTTGGGATCTGTTCTTTGTGTTGCCTTCGTCTTCTGCATTACATTCTCTCTGAAGTGCCCAGTGTACAATAAACAGGGAGGAAAAGAGGACATGAGACTTTTACCTCTGTCCAGTATGTTGAGCAGAAAAATCAAAGGCCTTTTCTAGTGCTTCCATCCCTATTGCCCGCACAGACAGGGAACTTAGCGTATCAGAACAGACTTGTGTGACAGGAAGAGGATATTTGCCAACCTAAATGATCTGAGTTCCTGAACTTGATCCCCAGGCTCCACATTGTAGAAAAAGGGGACTAACTTCCCACAACTTGTCTTCTGACCTTTACATGTGTTCTCTAACACACACACACACACACACACACACACACACAAACACACAATAAATTAATAAATATGTATACATATATAATAACTAACAGATGAGTTATTCAACTACACTCTAAGGTGAGCCTATAGAACGCAATGGGAACCTTCCTAGAAAAGGAGCTGTTTTGCACACCACCACATGGCTGAGCCTATGTGGTGAAGCATCACTGACCACCAAAAGGCTATGAGTCTTCCACACATAGTAGCATGCAGAGTGATTCAGGTCCATATAGAGATCCAAGCCAGTTGAAATCCTGCTATTTTGTCTAGCCATCCATTGACTTAGCTCAGTGCTCATACAGCAAGTGTTTTTAAAGTATGCCCATAAGATGTTGTGATGTCCAACAGCAGATCAGCCAAATTGAAACAAAGTAAACAAATACCATCTTAAAAGCCTCACTGCTCCATAGGGTTTCTAAATGGCAACCCACTGGGGACATAATATGACTCATCAAACTACTGTGTAAAAAGAAAAACAGTCACAAAACCAACAATTAAAACTTTAAATTGGGGCTGGAGAGATGGCTCAGCTGTTAAGAGCACTGACTACTGGTCCAGAGGACCTGAGTTCAATTCCCAGCAACCACATGGTGTCTCACAACTAACTATATGCCCTCTTCTGCTCTGTCTGAAGACAGCAACAGTGTATTTATATAAATAAAATAAATAAATCTTTTAAAAAAACAACTTTAAATTGATCCAAAATACACATAATCACCTTTAACCATGGACATCAAGGTGATAGTCTGTTTTATTATTATATGTAATGAATATTTTTTTAAGAAATCACCTTTCATATGCTGCTATAGTTAAGGGGGGATATGCGATAATGTTACACAGGAAATGACACAGTAGGGGATCTTTTTCAGCTTGGACATGTTGAAATTTTCCTTTCCTGCCTACAAAGGATAGAAATAAAAAGCCCTCTTCTTTTCACCAAAGCTCAAATAGAATGCAGAAGCAGCAGTAGGTAAGACACAGACTATTCCATAGAAATAGAGAAGTTATTTCTGGATAATTGGCAGCAGACATGTTGCTGAGCACATGGGAGGAAGGGTCTCCATGGCAACACAGTTGATGATGGCTTCATATTTAAATAAAATGTTGAGCTTTTCTACTTCCAGAGACAGAATTTTTAGTAATTTGGTATTAAATTCTCTAGCTTAGAGAAAGCATTCTAGCTGAGGGTACAAAAGACAAGAGGAACATAGGAAAAGAAAGAAAAATTCAAGTCAACTTAGACCAGAACTGTTGGTTGACACTTTTCAGGAATTCTCATGAGGACCAACAAGCTATTAATTGGATCCCACTCTACATGCAGTGTCTTGTATATGATTATGCTCATAATGACAGTAAGACATTATACAACAATATGTGCTCATTTTCCGCAAGTACCTTTTATTCTTCATAGAGTTTTAAGATCGAGCTATAGATGAATAAAGGCACAGCTTATTAAAAGGTCTCATGTCTATGGTAGGTTTAGGTTGACAAACAGCCTTGTAGAATTCTCTTTTCTTTGAGTCATCAGAGTAGACAACACACTCCTCCCATAGCAAAACACATCGGTTTATAGTATACATTTTGATTTTCTATTACCTGCTTGGAAGTATAATGAGCTATGGCGTAATCATGATTTTGATGTTCCATGGAGTTTACTCCCCTACTCATTCCTTTTTAAAGTTGGCCAAAGGTGGATCTGTAAACTCATGTCACCACTACATACCACACCCAGGTAGCCTTAACCCAATCCTGACAACCTATCATATCATCTTTGAACCACTGGCCATGACTCTTCCACCAACTGAGTCTTTTTTTTAAAGATCCAGTAAAACTAAAATTGTTTTCTTAGCCTTTAAATGCTACTATTCAAACTGCTCAGAGTCTTTTAGTCTATAACATGTAGACCTTAGAAACAGTTATATTATGACATTTATGAGAATCTAGGCTGGGGAGCTTGTTTAGTAGGCAATGTTCTTGCTGTGTAACCATGAAGACTTGAATTTGAATAGCATCCAAATAAAAAGTCTAGTGTGGTCATCTACTTCTGTAGCCAAGGGGGGAGGTAGACACAGACAGATTCCAGGGGCTACCCAGCCAAGGAGTCCAGCCTGAACGGCAAGGTCTAGGTTGAGTGAAAGACGCAATCTCAGAAACTAAGATGGGGAACAATAAAACAAAATAATCAACATCAGCCTCTGGTCTCCACACATAAACAAGCCAAGCACACCCACGTGCATGCACAGGGGCACCTGGCACACACCCACACACAGAAGGGAAATTTGACACTATTCTTACACTAAATTTTCTACTCCCTGATAAACAGTGACATTATACCTATCAAAGGAAACAGAAATTTTACGTGTAATTTAATTCTCTTTGGTTTTGGAAAGAAACTATCATAAAGAAAGTTGGTTGTTGTTGTTTTGGTTTTATCATCATGGGAGAAATGTTAATGGAAAGAGAGAAATATGCATTCACTACCTAAAACATAAACCTTGAATATATGTGTATGGAAACATGTGTGGGCTTGGGGGTGTGGGTGTGGTGTGGATGCATATATTCCTTTGAAACAAACTTTTATTACACTCTAATTGTTACTTTTTTCCATTAGCTGTAAATTTCAGAAAAGAAAATGTAGCATAAGAATAACTGACAATCAATCACAAATTTTCTAATTGTCAATAAAATTCAGCTTCCTGGACAGACACAAGGATGAGACATGCTGCTAATAAGAAGAAATTAAATACGTAAAACCTTGATGCAGGCTGTGCTTCTTTCTGCCTGCACTTCAGAGAGAACCTGGCATTCAGCAGTCATTGATAAAAGGACAAAAAAGTCACCTGTAACTACTATATCCTAAGGTACTGTGGTGACAAATGTCGTCTTGCTTAGTACACAATGTGATGAAGTCCCGCAGCAGCACAATAACCACGAAGCTGGTCTTCATTTCCTTCTTTGACAGCAACAGTAGAGGCACGCTTTTCAAAGACTAAATCTGTAAATGTTAAATCTTTGAGGACTATTCTTTAATGAAAGGAAAAGGGTTGCTTCATCACTTTAAGTTTATACAGATAAGGGAATCCTTAATGTACTTTTTGTGAATAACATTTTACAGTTTTTGTATTATTTGATCCAGAATTTCCATTCTGGCAATTCATCTTAAGTCATCCAAAATATGAAATATTTTTATCAATGTTAATACAATGTCATTTTAATAGCTAAAAATTGCAAATAATCTAAATGTCTAGTAATTAAGTAAATTATGATGCATTCAGTTATAGTGAGATAATATCCTGAAATGTTAATATTTTTTTCTACTTTATTATGCATGACCCTTCTCCTAGTAAATCAGAGGCATTCAGAAAAATTGGGATTGTTCTGGTAAGACTATAAAGAAATAGTCAATAGTCAATCAGTTCAGCTTCCAAAATAACTCTTGATAATCACCAGAAGTTAGCTTGAGGCAGATGGCTGTTGAAATTTATGTAACAATAGCTAGCCAGAAAGGAATGAGTAGGTCCTCATGGCTGCCATCATTTCTGACATCATGTTGAGAACATTAGGGTGTGGCCTTCAGGGATAGGCATAGGCAATAGTCTGGCAGGGAAGCACAAGAAGACAAGTGACCCAGGACAAGCCACCCATCTACTTCCAGGAAGCCTACATTCAAGTACATCATGAGACTTTACGAGTAGTTCTCACCATCCTCAACATGCAAATTTTACCTGTTTGTTGCATAGTCATCAAGTAGGAGGGTGACCACCTGTGTGGGAGGGCACGTGAACTACTTCATGTGGACCACTGTGCTTTGTGGACCTTTCTGAGCCTCTCAACCACAACTCTTGTGCCCTTTATGTACAATGCCAATGAGAGAATGTCAAGAAAGGCCCCAGCACTGGCACTTGTTGGGGTCATGTTGAAAGTCATCTTTTTATTTGCACAATTAAAACAATCCCTGTCATTTACTACCAGAATGAAGTATCAGACTTCATTTCCATAGTGGCCCTTCATGGAGATATCAAGTCTTATTAGTCTATTTTACAGACTATAGCAAGAGAAGTTTAGTGACAGTACATGATAACTAAGTGTAGGCAGGATGACCCTAGTCAATAATCCTAATTACTATGGTAGTCTCTATCTAGTGAGCCATTGAAATTCATACATTCACAAAATTGGTTAAAAAGTACACAGAGAGATAATGTCTTAATCGGACTGATCAGAACTCAATACTATACCTACAATCTAATATATACTATAGATAGAAATAGGGGCAAGAGAGATGGCTCTGCAGGTAACAGTGTGGCCACCATCCATGACAACCTGAGTGTGATCCATGGGCCCTACATGTTAGGAGAGCACTTATGCAGAATGTGTGCTTTCATTCATCATTCACGTCCTTCAGCCACTATACTTTTTGTGTCTTGTTTAAAAAGAAAAAAGTTTCATGTTCAAAACCAACTAATATATATAATAGTTTTCTCTTTTACACCAAGATATTAAACACACTTAGAACTCATCCTGTGGGTGTGTAGAGAAGGAGTCCAACTGAGTATGCTGCACATAGCATACCTCTGGTGGAAACACCCACTCTTCACCTGCCTGTGAGGCCGCCCGCTTCCCGTGGAATCTCTATGTTCAGCTGCTCTCTGTTTATGCCTGGGCCTGGTACCACACTGGCTTAATTACTGTTGGTTTATAACAAGCTTCAAGATATAGCAGCAATACCAAAATATGAAGCCTCATGCACTGCTGAGATCCAGGTGGGAAAGTCACTTCTGAAGCCCCAAACACAAGCAAAAGAAGGGAAAAAAGAATAGAAGTAAAATTGCAGCTCTTGATGCCCTGTTGTTAGGTCTTTTTTCTCTGTGGTCTCTACTTCCTCCTACACCTGCCAAAGGAATGTACAACCCTTTAGACTCATGGATTGCTCATAGACAGGTTCATCATGGTGAAAACTAGAAGAGAAAGAAAAACAAACTCGATGTCTTAGATTCCATTGCTATGAACAGACACAATGACCAAGGCAACTAACTCTTATAAAGGACAGTACTTAACTGGGGCTGCTTTACAGGTTCAGAGGTTCAGTCTGTCATTGTCAAGGCAGAAGCATGGCACAATGGTGGAGGAGCTGGGAGGTCTACATCTTCATCTGGAGGCTGCTAAGACTGGCTTCCAGGCAGCTAGGCTGAGGGTCTTAAAACCCAGGACCCTCAGTAGGACAGTGACACACCTACTCCAACAAGGTCCCACTGCAAATAGTGCCACTCCCTGGACCAAGCATCTACAATCCATCACACTCGAGAAGCCTAAAAATCACACCAACAGAGTACATAGAGAGCTGAGCTATGGCTGAGACATCTGCATACACACTAGCCCACAACCAAGGGACTCCATCTGCATTTCCGGCTGCACTGACTAGCCAGTGTTCAAAAATCTCACAGATTTCATTAGAGCAATTTAGTAAGGTGAGCAAGTTGGACTGATTATCATTGATGTGTGGAGTCTGCTGAATTGCCCCAGGGATGGCTCACTCTGAACCTGGCATGGCAACAGATGGACAGTTTCCCTGGACCCTGCCTTCATCAAGCAGCAGCTATGCCCATGTTCTCATCCAAAGAGCCAAAGATGGTTTGTTTATTCCTCTGAAAAACTGACAGCCAAGGTAGCTATTCTTCTTAAAGGTTCATACTACTTTACTAAAATTAAACCTGGGCGAACAAAATACTCAGGATCTTGCAGACTGGACTCTGCTGCTGATGTTCCTCGTTAGTATACTTGACTTCAATCTAGTGACACTGAGGTCACACCTAATTCCATCTCCAATAAACATCAGAGACGTTTTCTCTCCTCAAATGTTCTCCACTCCGCATTATGTAAGAGCATCAGGCAAACTCAGATCCTGGACTCTGGACGCCGACCTAAGAATAAGACCACGATGAACTCCCCGCTCTGGGCAAGTGAGAACCTCCTTGATTTCCTCTGGAATATTTCCTCTAATAGCTGCTTTGGTCTTAAAAACAAATTGTTTTCTAAATTTTATTCTTAATAAACAGAATAGGACAGGTATTTGTATAATGAAAGGTAAATAAAACAGCTTTTCTTACTCTTGAAAAAATATTCACAGGGAGGGAACTGGGTATGGAGGATTCTGTTATCAGAGCAAGGAAAGGAAGCAGGTTGATTCACAGCGGGGCAGTGCTGGCCTGGGCCTCTCAGGTTGCCCATCAGTCTTCTTATGTAATGATCTACCCGTATGGTCTACAAAGAAAGATGTAAAAATGTTTTAACGATGTTAAATGTTAGAATAAGTGGCCGTTTGGCTACTTACTACTCCACCTCCTGTCTACCCCAGCATCTCCACTGACTCAGCAACTATCTAACACTGGTTGTAGTTTTTGTTTTGAATAAGAGCAGGTGGTGGTGGTGGTGATGGTGGTGGTGGTGATGGATATGAATGATGTGGGGATGGTGGTGGTGGTGATGATGATGGGGGCATAATAAATGATGGGTGGGGGAGAATGAACGATGGTTGTTGGAGCTGCTGGTGGTGGTGGTGATGATGGTGGTAGTGGTGTTGATGCCTGCTTTCCATCCACGTCTTTGCTTCTGGTGATCTGTTTATTCTGGTATTTTTTCTGTTGACTTAAATATCTATATTTATAATAATGAGTACTTTGTACTCCAGAAAGAAAGAAAGAAAGAAAGAAAGAAAGAAAGAAAGAAAGAAAGAAAGAAAGAGAAAGAAAGAGAGAAAGAAAGAAAGGAAACAGAAAGTTGCCTGCATAATTCTAATTAAATGCCGGGCTACTCTAACATGTTCAAAAATAAATCTTTTATTTTCCCTGTAAGGCTGTGGCTCCTTCGATCCTTTCTATCAACAGAACTTCAAAGCCAAAATGTTCTAAAGCCACTCTACTCAGGGATGGTCTTCGATATTTTTCAATTGACACATAAGCACATACAGCTACTCAAATTAGTACATACACAGATGCATATGCCTGTTTATGAAGGGCCGCACGATGTCCTTTTTATCCCGTGTATATACTGTGCAATAGTCAAAAGCAGCGTAAGTATACCTAATTTCTTGGTGGTCATCATTCCTTTGTGGTAAAAATACCCAAATTTCTTTCTGCTAGCCTTCTTTTAAAACAAAATAGCACAGCACCATTCTCCATAGTCAGCCCACTGTGCAGCGTAACATCATAACATAAACCTCTACCTCCTCTCTCTTTCCAGTTCTTTTGCTCTACTCCCCTCCCCCAGTCAGTCTGCTCTAAACCTCTACACTCAGCAGCCGTAGAGTCCACCCAGGTGAGAACCCGATGCATTGATTTTTCTGCATCTGTTTTACTTCACTTGGTACAATGTTCTTCAGGTTCATCTATTCTTCAAAAACCACAGAATTTCCTTTATTGTATTTATTAATTTGTCCAAGGTGAATTGTTCTTACATTTCTTGGTGAAACCCCTTTGGTGAATGATCTTTTTAATGTGGAACTAAATCTGGTTTGTTAATATTATATTGAGGGTTTCTGCCTCAGTCCTTTAAAAGTCTCTCTCTCTCTCTCTCTCTCTCTCTCTCTCTCTCTCTCTCTCTCTCTCTCATCTCATCTGGGAGTAGAGCAAAAGCCTTGAGGTAAATGCTGGCCTCTTGGAATCAGTTTGGAAGTATCCCTCTTGAATTCTTTTGAAAGACACTAAAAAATTCATTTTCTTTAAGTGTTTGGTGGAATTCAACAGTGGCCATCATGTCCCAGGACCTTCTAGTTAGGGGAATTTTTATTATATACCCTTACCCATTATTGCTCTGTGGGAGGTCGAGGTTCTGTCTTTCATTGTCTATTGTAATGTTAAGTCCTGGCCTCGGAGATCAGGAGTCAGCCTTAGGGACCCAGCCCCCAAACTGATTCTGATCGATGAATAAAGATGTCACCACCCAATAGCTGGGGAGAAGAAAGATAAACGGGGCGGAGGTGGGGTGGGGTGGGGGTGGGGGATGTTAAGGTTTCCTAGGCTAGAGGCCACTAAGAAGAAGCAGGAAAAGAGAGCCTCCGCCAAACCTTAAAGAGTGTGCAGGAGGGGAGAAAAGAGCTTCCTGGGGCTAGCTGAGCCATAAAAATGTAGCTATGTGGGCTGGCCACTTGTAGCTAGCAGCAGCCCAGACAAAACATTGCAATAATAGAGAGGCAGACTTTAACAGCATGGAGCGTGGGCAGCTGCCCAGCTATTGTGCCACATAAGGCATATAAAATATAAGGGCAGTGAGTGTGTGTGTGTGTGTGTGTGTGTGTGTGTGTGTGTGTGTGTATGTGTGTGTGTGTGTGTCTTTCATCCGGGAACATAAAATGGCCTAAGGCAGGAAGAAACCCCGTGCTGGGATTTTTAAAAATATTTACAACAATTGGATATTTTTACTTCTTCATAATTTAATTTTGGTAGCTGGTATACATCCAGAAATTTGTCTATTTCTTCTAAATTACCTACTTTGTTGCCATGCAATTTTCATAATAATGTTTTAAGATGCTTGATATTTATTTCCGCAGTATAAGTTGTAAGTCTTTTTTAACCTCTCTTTTTTATTTTAATCTACTTTTATATACATTTGGCTCGAGCTTTATCAATCTTGTATAACCTTTCAAAGCACCATGTGTTTTGTTTTTTCAAGATTTCTACTTTTAACTCACTCACTTCTGACATCACTTATTATTTCCTTCTTCCTGATAGTTAAGGCCTTTGCTCTTGTTTTTCTAGTTCTTGTGGATGAAACAGTGTTTTATTTAAATGTACTTCAGAATTTCATACATGAGTAGTTTATTTACATCATTTCTACTCCCTGGTTCCTCTTATGCATCCCCTACACACTTGCTCTCAAATCCGTGATCTTTTGTTATAAATCATCACTGTTACACTCACATATGCATGTATAAGTTTTGTGTTTGTTATAGGTTATATATAACATACATATATAACATGTATATAACATATATAACATGTATATAGCAATCATGTTTCAGGACATTTTATTATGACATCCTTATTGCATACATACTTAAGCACAGAGAGAATAAGAGATTTAGATAGATAGCTCAGTATGTATGCATACAGTCATTGCTATAAATTTTTGTCACTATATCCCATAGGTTTCATATGTGGGTTTCTGTTTTTGTTTCCTTCAGGAAAAATTTGAATTTTTCTTTCAGTTTCTTTATTTATTGTTTACTTAGCAGTGGGTTGTTTATTTTCTATATATTTATGTATTCCTTTTATTTTCCTCTAGTTTTTTATCACTATGCTTAGAAAAGGTACTTGATATTTCAGTTTTCTTAAATTAATTAGGCTTCGCTGAAGAATAGCTCAATGGATAAAATACTTGCCTCCCAAGAGTAAGGACTTAAGTGCAGATCCCCAGAACCCATGTAAAAGTGCCAGAGACAGGATTACACAGGTTGGTAACACCAGTGCTGCCCCTGGGGAGCTGGGATACAAAAACAGGAGATTGTCTGGGACATGAAGCCCAGATAGCAGCTTGGAATAAGAGATCCAGGTTTAAACAAGGCTGCCTTCTATTCTCCATGTGCACACTTGTGGCATACATATGTTCACACACACCACACATGCACATATACATACCACAGGCTTGTTTTGTGTCGCAGTATATGCTCTATGTATGGTTAAGAAGAATGCTCCACAGTTCCTGGAGAGACATTTCTGCCTCTGTTGGAACCACTTGGTCTCAAGTGCAGTTTAAATCCAATGTCTTTTTTTTTCTAATTCATTCTGTGGAGTATTAGTCTGGATGTGGAAGCAAGGTATTCTGACTGCTTGCTTGTGTATTACCCACCCCACTGTCTGCCCTCTCTTGGGGTCTGATGATGCTTGACAGACATCGGCAGGTGCTCCAGGACTGGCTATGTATATATTTTCAGCTGCTAAGTCTTCTTCCCAAGTTGACTCCTTTGACATTACATGATAGAAGTCTCTGTCTCTTTTAAAATGTTGACTTAAACTATAGCAATGTCTTCCTCCCCAGTGGGTTCCATCTCTGTGAAAGATATTTTTCCATCCCTTGAACTTTTTTATTCAAGGTAGAGAGTCTTTTATGGGAAGTAAAAAGATGAGTATTTTTATATATTTCCCATGTATTTTGATTGGATAATTTAATTCATTTGAGAGTTAAAGACTTCAAATTGTCATTTATCAGTTCTTTTGTCTCCCCCTATACCTCTGTTCCTTCCTTCCCTTACTGTCCTTCTGAGTGGTTGGGTGTTTTTATTTGTTTTGCTTTGTTTTCTCTTATTTTAGCATACATATGTTCACACATATACATAAACAAGTGCTCGCACACACACACACACACACACACACACAAACACACACACACACACACACGTTGGAGGACCTTGTCTGTTCATTTCATCTGAATGTGGCAGAATGCCCAAGCCAATTCCACAATAATTTCATTGATTCCTTACTTTTAATTTTAAAATATCTCTTGCAGCTTTTTTTTTTGGCTTTGTTGTTGTTTTTTCTTTGTGGCTACCATGAAGGGTACAAACATTTTATGAGTTTTAATAAGATTTTAAGCTAACAACTTTGTTTTAATTGCACACACAAACTCTTATTTTTGCTGCCCCAGACCATTTTGAGCTTCCGGTGTCACAATTTACATCAATGTGATGAACTAAGAGGAAGAAATGATCAAACCATGCTTATAATCCATGAATGTGATGCAATGACAACTTGTGATTCTGTTTTGTTAGTGATGACCTTTGCTGGTGATGACATTCAACCCCTTCATTGAGCAGTGTTGGCCATGACCGACATTCACTCATCAGCTCTGCTTCTCCCAGAGACAGGAGAGGGAACCAATTTTAGCCTTTGTTTGTCTTTTGTTTCATACCAAAAACCTGACCTCAGGCATTAAAGGGTTTATTCTAGAATTTTCAACGGTGCCTTCATTTTAAAGTGGACACTGGATAGCACAAAAATATCATCTCATTCCTTGCTCCAGTCATCAACAGATACTTTCTAACACTAGGTGTTGTTTGCCTTGCTGAAAGAGCTTTATCAGGGAGAAACCAGATGTCTGTCCTCTATCCACATGGCTTCCTACAATTAAATGGGAATTATTACATGGCTGAATTCAATTCTGGACCAATCATTGTTGTCTTAGAACCTGGCCATAGAGCATCTGTTCTTTGGGGAGGATTCAAAAGAGGACAGAGGGAGACTGTCTCTGGAGAAACACCTGTATCCCTCCCCTGACCCAGCTGTGTGTACTGTGGCTACACAGGGCTGCCTTGGGAGAAGCCCAGAGTCTGTCTCTTGAAACCACTCTTTATCATGTCAGCTGTTAGCTTCGTAATGTAACCAAGCCAGAACACTTTCAAATCTCTGGCTCCAATCAAATCATGACTTAGACAAGGTTCTTCTAAAATCTCCAAAAATAAAGGTGTAGGTAGATTTACAAATAATCAATTTTCCTGAGAGCTCAAATCTAGTGCAGACTTGTGTATTTTAAAGCCATTAGGCTTTACATTCAATCAATAGGGTCGGGAACACACTTTGGGGAGCTTTTAAAACAGTCATAATGGATCCTTCATAACCTATGAAATGCCCTGAAATCACTGCGAAATTGCCTTGGGCATTCTGGCACATTCAGATGAAATGAACAGACAAGGTCCTTCGGTTTCAATGAACTGACTGAACACCCCTCACTGACTGGGTTTCATGATGTCATAGTTCCTTCTGTGATGTGGTAAGTCAAGGTACAAAGACTGGCTCTCCAGCTGAACTCTTCAGGGTCATGGGACCCCGCATGTTAGTTTCATCCATCACCTTCTACTTTATTGCAAGTATTTAAGAAGTATACATTATGCAGCCATACAAAGAAACTTCAAAAAGGAAAATCCGGGTGAATATACAGTAGTCCAAAGTTACAGTGCAATCCTCTGCAGCCACTAACAGCAGTGATATGCACCCTCTTTAGGTATAGAATTATATTATTGCGCAAGTAAAGAAAAATTTAGGGCAACCAGTATGCTGTGCTGTGATTTAGTTTACACAAAGAGGAAGATTTTTAAAAAGAAAATAGTAACAGTTGTTGTCTCTGTGGAATGAAGCTGGAGTTCAGATGCATAGCCCCCTAGGCTTTGTTTCAGTCACATGACATTACTACTGAAATAAATAAATACTCAAAAGATGAAGATCTCCCAGCTTAAGGGAAAGTGAGTAAAGCCTGACAAAATGAGCACCGAGTTCTGAGCTCAAACAAGTCTGTGTGAGTGCAGCTGCAATGACCGTTCACAATGGCTCCCTTGCCTCACAATGGTTCATGCAGTGTAGCCCTCCAGAGCTGCTTGGAGAGCAAAGTGGAAGCTCCAGAAGTAACTCTTTTCCTGAACTCTCCTCTGCCTCTCACGCCCCCGCAGAGCATTCTTTTGGTCAATCACTTGCATAACAGGATGGCAGAGATAAAGATAAGGTCCACAAGGCATAGTGATTCAAACAAACATAGTCTTTCTACATGATGTTCAGTGATAACTGTTTTAACACCCGTGTAGGTGCACATGGTTGCATGTACATATGGAAACTAGAGTCAGTCTCAGGTATTGTACCTCAGTGCCCTCCCATTCTTTGTTTTCTTTTTGAAACAGGGTCTCTAAGTGGTCTGGAACTCCCTAAGTGGAGTAACCGGCATGACCTGTGAGCTTCAGACACCACCTATCTCCCTAACCATGACACTGGGATTGCAAGTACACACCATCACACTAGCTTGTTTATAAATATTCTGCCATTAAACCTTGGAACTCTGTGCTTACAAGACAACTTACCTCCCCAGATCTTCTTCATTCTGTTGAAAGTTTAAAGATGAGCTATTTCTCCAAATCTTGCATGAATTTCCACTTTCCTCTAGAACAAGTCAGTTTTCTTATCAAACTGTGGTACATACTACACAGATGGTCCCACAAGAACCTCCCCCCTTCACCCTCCCCATGATGCCTACAAAGAGCTGATCTTGGTCTCTGCTACTCACCATGCTCCTTTCCACTGGGGAAGACTTTGTGCTTTCCTCTGCGATGGACTAAATCCACCCCCACTCTTTCCCTTCCAACTCCTCCTACATCCCCACCTTCTCCTCATTTTTATGTTCTTCCTGAAACCTACTGAGTCCATTTTGTGCAGCCAGTATGTGTAGGGGTATAGGGCCATTCACAGGAACATGGCCAGGTTATCGGGCCACATCTGAGAAAAGTAACTCTCCTTCAACAGTCATCGTCAATAGCTCCTCAACGTAGGGTGAGACTTCCTGAGCCCTGCCCCCCTACACACACCCTGGAATTTAGGCTGGTATGATCTTGTGCAGGTCTTGTAAATGCAGCCACAGACACCATGAGTTCATGTGTATAAAGTCCTTGCTATGGCTGGAAAATGCTTCTTCACAGCAGTCCTTCACTGCCCCTGGCTCAGTCCCCCGCAGCCCCTGGATCTTCCAATCTCGTCACCCTCAGATATAACTTCTACACCAAAACATGATCATTGAATATTTGTTGAATAAACAGATTTTTGTTAATGACTATCATTAGCTAGAATTCAATACTAAATTTCACCCAAGTCGGCTTAACAATTAAACAAAGAAGATAAATTATTATTAAATCTTAGTGTCTTTAGGCAAAATAATTATTCATGAGACAGATAATGTCTGCTGCTGAAACAAAGGAAAATGTCCTATACTATGTGCTCATACAAAGGGATTTTTTAAAAATGAAACAACCTGAAAACCACACAAGTGAAATAATAAATTTAGTTTCCATAACTCAACATGAAAAGATTCATTATGTATCTATTATGTCTTAGGAACCATGTGGTCCCCAGGGCAGCTAAACAATGATGAGTAAGAATATATAAAGCTTCTGTTCTCCCAGATTTTACCTTACAAATGAGTAGAAAAGGGCAATAAAGCAGGGAGGTGTGTATAAGCACGACAAAGCAGAGAGATACAGAGAACTATACAGTGAGTCAACCTGGATCCCGGGGAATAGAAAGTTGGATTGACTTGCAAACTGAAGGCTGGGAATTTTCTAGGCAAAAACAAAACAAAACAACTCAGGAAAACAAATCAGGGAAGGATGCTCCAAGCAGATGACCACATAGTATGTTAGTCTGTCAGGCTGCAATAGCTCATTCAAACTGGCTAAAGTCAAAAGGCAATAAAATTTAGAAAATCTGAAGTTTAAATTGCTAATAATTTACAACTATATATCTCAGTGGAACCTCAAGTCTGGTTTTAAGTACCAGCAACCAGGATATCGACAGTCACTGAGTCTCCCGTACTGGAAGGAAGGAGTAATACAGGCAGGAGTTGGACCACGGAGCAGTCTGTCCTGAGACCAATGGGAAGCAACTTGAATCGTTTCAGCAAGTGAAAAACACAATGGACTTTCATTTTGAGAATAGCACCAACATCAGAGGGAGAACTGGGTGGAGGATGGTGAGGAGACCATGGGGCATCAACCTGCCTGTGGGGGTGAAGGGTGAGAGAGAGGGTGTTTCTGACTTAACTGAGAGTCACAGGACTAAAGCGATTAAGGCACATAGCTTCTGATAAATTGTTTCAGTGAGCTGATTGAATGATTAAGGATAGTTTATATATGTATCTCACAACTAAGGTTTTGAGGGGAGTACTGAGTTCAACTTTCAACTACCAGAAACTGGGATTTTGACAGTCATATAGCCAATATAGCATACATTGGTTGTTGTGGAGAAAGATATCTTCAGAAGTTAACACATTTCTACAACATCGAAATCCTGCTATACATAGTCCCACTCTTGGGGGTGGAGAGGGATAGAGAAAAGGCAGTAAACGTGCACAGATAGATACTGCGGGGAGGTGAGCCCCCCTCCCCCAACTCTGGAGACAAGCAACCTGTCCTTTCCTGCTGTGCTTTCTTTCAGTCAGAGCCATGGATTTGGATAAGCTGAACGGGCAACTGAAGCCTCTGGCCAGAGCTACTCTTTGGTGTTGGCTGAAAGTCCCTCTAGCCCCTGTCTAAATCCTGACAGCACACAACGGGTGTTGGCAAAGACTCTCTATCCAACCTCTCCTTTAAACGAAAAGAAAACCTGGTAACACAGCAGCCACTTAAAAGCCACAGGGTGGCTGCCAGTTCTTAAATCTGTGGGAAGGCTTAGCATTTTAGACCTCTGTGGAATCCTCCAAAACCAGTAGGCCACTGGACAAAGCATTTCTCCTATTTTCTGTCATGGGTAACTCAACATCCCATAAAAGGTTTCCCCAGACCAGGCAATATATGTGCCTTACTAAAATCCAACGGAATAAAAATAGCCAAAAAACAAGCTTCCTTGTTTTGGGGGGAAGTTCTTCAGATGAGCCCAAAGATCAAGGTCCTAAAAGCCACCCTCTTTCAGATCCCACAGCCCAACACTGCCTGGCAGTGGCAGCATGGGGTAAGTGTGATCAAAATTTCCACATCCTGTGTCCCCAAGTGGCCGTGCCCTGTGGTGGAGCCGAGAAGGAAACCTCAATGTTTCAGTGGAGACACTAAACAAACAGACTCCTGCCCCTCCCTCTCCCACCCAAGGTCAGGGCTCCATTAAAAAACAAAGGAGCTTCCACCTGCCCCTCCCCTTACTCCGCCTCCCCCCATCCAACTAGGGAGAGATCTCTTACATGCCTTAGAGGTAGTTCTTACCACCCAGCCAGAAAAAGGCCACATTAGGACAGAAGATATTATCTATAAAGACAATGAAAAACCCAAGGAGACCCTAAAAACTCTCTTCCAAATCACCCCCCGATTCTATGGGCCACTTTTAGATTTAATATGCCGCCTTGATTGGCTCTCCAATGAAGCCATCTGGGTCCCACAGTGGCCTTTATCAAGGGCAAAGCTCTCACACAGCTGGTAGAACAGCTGGTGCTACAAGATTTGAGGGCCATTAACAAAACCATTGGAGTCTGGAGTTCCCCACAAAGAGGGTTACCACACATCTCAGCCATCCCTGCCAATGTCCTCCTATTAACAATAGACAGATCTTCACTATAATGAGATACCTAAAGACCTAGAAGCTTAGTCAATTAGTCTTTCTTCCCAGACACTCCTCCCTGCAAAAGGTTTTTATTCTCAGGCCCTCCCTGAGAAGTCTCCCCCTCCCCCCCGAAGTTGGAGGCTGTAGAGAAGTCCTTTGTTTACAGAGCCACAGACTAATCTCCCGTGGAAGGCCTCTCTATGTTCCCAGCTGGGGCCACCATTAATCCCCAAGCCTACAGACAACCGCAGACAAACCAAGGACTCCAAACACAGGACCAACTGGAGTTCCCCCCTTTTCTCTCAGCCCCAGGGAAATCCTGCCCTCAGGCCCCTACTCCGTTCTCAGTTCTTCCAGGGCATCTAGTGGTGCCTGGGTGTCCAAGAGCCAGGGAACCAGTGTTCCTGTGGCTTCCCACAGTCCAACACCCTCCCAGTGGCTACTTGGGGTAAGCATGTCAAACCTCCCATGTCCTACCTCCCCAGTAGCCATGCCCTGCAGTGTGGGACCCTCTCCACCATTAACCCAACAACTGCTTCTCACTTCCTGTGCCCCTGATTGTGCTATCAAGACTCTATTCTTCCCTTGAGCTTTTCTTCAAAGTTGGCCTTTTCATTTCCCTCCAATCTACTTTTATGATTTACCAGCCAAGAAAAAACAAACCAGGAAAACATAGAACTCTGCCTGCTTGCACACAGCCACCTTGGCCACAGCACAGCCCTTCCCCCACTATATCTAAGACGGCCAAAGACAATGGAAAAGTACACCTGAAACACTAAAGCTTTCAGGCTTTGCTTAAATGCTTGTTCTCTCTAACAGGAACACCTAACAATGTTCGTGCTTTTCAACCCAAAATTTTCATGTCTCTTTATTTAAATGTTTATTTTCTCCCTTAACCTTCATGATTAATATCCAAAATTTTTCCAAATTTCCTCTAAGGTTTAAAAGTCATCTAATCTACTCCCAAGGTCAAACCAACTAATCCTTAATTAACCAGTTTTTTTTTTCACAAACTGTTACTGCTTATCCCAGATACATAATTAATACATTTTCTTCCTCAGCCATCCAAACCAGAGTTAAAGGATGCCTTCCATAACTTAAACTCCTCAAACACCCTTGCATTTCTAAGATCATAACATACCATGATGTGCTCCCAGGCTTAACCCACGCTACCCATCCCATGCAGACACCCCCCTGCTGGGGTTCTGCTCCTCTGTTGTGATTGCCCTACAGGTTTACCTACAGTGCTGCTCCCACAGATCCAGCAGAGACTGAACGCCATCTCCTCGGACCTGACTGGGACAACAGGCCTGGTGCCTGGTGCCTTCCTCCAGACACCTTATCTAACTGAAGACTCCTGAGACACTTACTGAGACCCACAGATGACAGCTGAGACCCACAGACTTGAGACCTTCCAGTTACAGATGAACTCTCTTGCCAAAGCCAAATGGCTACTGAACTTGGGGAAAGTTACATGATAGTAAGGAAAACATGATGTCTAGCTAGATTAATCTAATGTTGTTTAAAACCAATGTTATTATCCTCAAACTGTACAACCCATGAAACAGTTACTTGGTTCAATCATCCTTTGTCCTCCCAACACCCACCCTCATCCCTTGTTACCACTCTAGCTTAGTTGCACTACCCCTCTGACCTATTTACTGTTTTCTTTTGATACTTCAATCCCACCCAAAATTTTCACTATAAATGACATCTCTCATTTAAAAAAATAAAAGGGAGAATTGTGAGGCAGCAGACAGTGAAATGTTCCCTGATTCCTGATCGAGTCAGGTTGAATCCCTGGGGACCCTAAAAGGGACAGCAGGCACATTCCCAGCCTCCCAGATCAGGGTGTGATTAGCTGCAGTCCCCCGCAAACCCCTATAGAGAGGTTTAGGGACACACCAGTCACAAAGGGCAATGCCCCAAACTCCTCCTCTACAGGTAAGGATGTGATCATAGGTCACGCACATAGGCTCAAGACAGATCAGTCGTAGAGACAGGACCACGCCCCCGAATATGTAGATGAGGTCTTCCCAAGCTCCCAGGTCAAACCAATAGGAAGTACCTGCAGTCAGACACTGACCCATCTAAAAACTAACTGTCGTGTTCAGAAGTAAAGGTGTGCACGGATTATTCCATCTTCTGAGAGCTTCTGTCATAGGAGCTGAAACACCGCTGCTTGGGGAATAGATCTGCTCTCCCAAAATCGCTGCCAGAAGCTTCCCTGTGCCTCTCCCCTCAGGCTAGCCGTTCTCCTGCTGGCACAGCCCAGCCTGAGTAACCGCAGCAGCAGGCAGTGGCAGAAAGGAGGACCAGCTGCTGGGGGTGGCAAAAGCTGTTCCCCCTCTGCCTGGTTTCTCTCACTCTCACCCTCACCTCACCCACAGTACCCACAGACAAGAGATCTTTGTGGGAGAGCACCAGGCGCCAGAGCCCTACAGACACCCTCACCCACTGGATCATCTCGCTGGCCCCTAGCTTTCGTTAACATGCCCAAGAACACTATCTAGATAGACCATCAGTGTATATGCGATCCCTAAGACCATGGTTTCAAACAACAAGTCTGTGTGTTCAATTTCCAGCCCAGTCTAGCAGGACCAAATAGAAAACACTAGATGTTAAACTGAAGGAATTGACAAGGCGACCTTATACAAACAGAAAACTCTCATAGAGGCCGTGGTAGAGACCCAGTAAGCAGTCTAGCAACAGGATTGTTTGCAAAATGCCATGATGTTTGCCCTCCAAGAACATTATACCACTGTGGTCTTGCCCAAACACAAATCGGTCCTCTTATTCTGAGCAGAGTCAGCTGACATGTGTTTTATGTTTGCAGTTTGCAAGTATATAACCTGGGGATATTGTACAGAAATATAGTGGGTATTTGTGCATGATAGACTCAAAGGAAGAAAGAAACAACAAATCTCCAGGAAGTGTTGTCACGAGTGCTTCATAAGAAACTGAAGCAGCTGGGGCCTGTCTGAATTGGTAAAGCACTTTGCACGTGTATTCCTTTGGGTTTTACTGCTGTGAAGAGACACCATGACCAAGGCAACTCTTATAAAGACAACATTTAATTGGGTCTGGCTTACAGGTAGAGGTTCAGTCCATTATCATCAAGGTGGAAACATGGCAGCATCCAGGCAGTCATGGTTCAGGAAGAACTGAGAGTTCTATATCTTCATCTGAAGGCTGCTAGGAGAATACTGACTTCCAGGCAGCTAGAATGAGGGTCTTAAAGCCTAAACCCACAGTGACACACCTACTCCAACAAGGCCACACCTACTCCAGCAGGGCCACACCTTCTAATAGTGTGGGTCTCTGGGCCAAGCATATACAAACCATCACTACATGCAAGCATGGGCCTGAGTTCAATGTCCAGATCCCATGTAGAAAGCCATGCCTGATAGTGCATTCTTGTAATCCCAGTGCTGAGAAAGCAGACAGGACGATCCCTGGAGCTGGCTGGCCCAGGCTCAGCAAGACATCCTGTCTAAATAAACAAACAAAACCAGATGATTGTTGGCCATGAAAGACAATATGCCAACAGTCCCAGGTAGAATAGATAGACAATCTGGAATGGGAATTCTAAGAAATATGTCTGAAGTCATTGGAAAGTAGATGGCCAGCCCATAAGGAAAGCCCAGTAACCTGCGTTAATTCTCCTCTAGGGGCCTCTGCTGAACTGAAAGCAACCGAGAGGTGCGACGCTGTGAAGGTGATTCTAAGGGACTAGCTTGTCTGTTCCCTCCTATGAGGCACAGTACAGAACTGCAGAGTTGCCTGTTCAGACCGGGTCCTAGGTCTGAAGGCCAGGAGCCAGACGTGAAGGACCATACCTGAGGGAATAAAGAGACACATTTGCATTTGGCTTCTGAGTCTCCCTTCAGCAGCCCAAAGACTCAAAAGCCAAGCAGAAAGCAGAAAGCAGAGTCCTAAGAAGCTGGACCACAGCCTCCGCAGCCTCCAGCACTGGGGAGACAAGCACAGGCGCTCCTAGCCATCCCCAGAACAGGGACTCCACATTCTCATTAGCACTCTGAAGGGTCCCACCCTGGGCTCCAGGAAAGCCTGAATGCCAACCTTTCTTCCTATAACAAATCCCACCACCTCCCCTCAGATCAGTCTCACAGGGACTCCACCTTGACACTACCTGCCAAAATAACATGATTTTGCTGTTGTTAAAAGGCAGGCTTGGGAACATTAAAATACGAAAGACTTTATCTGAGCAGAGGACAACTGATGAAGTCATCTGCGAGGCATGGAAACTAGGCAGACAGAACACGTGTGTGGCTGAAGTAGAGTAGGAATCCAAGGTAGGGTGGTCTAGTCCATTTATCTTACCACACAGTGAGCAGTGTTTCCGCTTGCTCTTTAGGGACTGACGGTGCTAGAGCTGTTTCAGCCTGATAACCCTTCAATGAATGAACAATCCTTACCAGAGTACAATCAACTCCAGTGTTCCTGTGATGAATTCCACACTTAAAACTGAATAAAAACCTACCTGATTTAATCAAGAAACAGGAGGGAAGGAAAAGGGAAAGATTATATTACATATAGAATTTCAAAGTAATTTGAGTACTTTCAAGAAAATAGAAAGCTAGACACGGTGATGCACCATTCTTCTGACACTTGGGAGGAGGGATATAAAAACCGGAAGTTTAAAATTATGTATCTCTGCTACATAGAGAGTTTAATGCCAATGTAGGCCATATAAAATCATGTCAGAAGAGCAAAGAAGAGAATATACAAAGAATATCATTAAAGTCTCATCAAAGAATTCAATGGAAATCCTTGAAATGAAAAAGTACAAAAACCTGTTAAGAATTCAACAGACATATATCAGATTACACACACATACACACGAACATACTCATACGTGCACACACGTGTGCACAAACACACATTTGGGCTGCTAAAAGACAAATCAGTTTGGCATATCAAGAGAAAAGAGCTGGATGAGGAGCATATCAAATGCAAAAGACACATAGGAGCCTCCCTTGAGTCTAACGTGCACATAATCAGAAGGAGGGGGGAAGGGTGAGCAGTGGAAGAGCATGTCACAAGCTGACTTAAGATACCAACCAAAGGATACAAAAACTCTGAACCCCAAGTAGGGAAAATACAAGAAGTAAACAGAAACAGCTAACCTTATGCACAGCGTAGCACAACTTCCAAAGCCCAATTGGTATGAAGTTTTAAGAGGAAGTTACCTTCAAAAAGTAGTAATAAGAGACGACTTTGTGGCCGTGGCTATGAAGGCCAGAAGACAGTGCAAGCATAGCTTTAGTGTGTATATGCAAATTTCCCAACAATAAAACAGAAGTCAGAGCTTGCTTGTTCAAATATCCATCCCAAAGAGGGTTAGTTAGGTACTCACTGAGGACTGAATGAAGCTATGGCCAGTGGAAGGAGAGAGGAGAACGTTCAAGGCAAGCAGAAACTTAAGTTTAATAACCTGATGATATTTTTACACTTTTCTATAGAAAACAAGAAAGTATTTTGCCCAAGATTATACAGTGAGCTGTCAAGAAGGGACTCAGATCCTGGTCTAACTTCTAGCCCCATTCTCCTGTCCTCTGTAGGACGTTATGTGAAGAAAGAAGTTTTGATTCAGACCAGCTGATTCAAACCAAGCACTGCTAGCACAGCAGGGCAGCCTAGTGCCTAGCCATCTAAAGAGGGGTCTTTCTAGTGCTCCACTAGAAAAAACAATCTTCTTTGGAGATAAAAGAGACAGTGTTGCTCCTCTCAGACACAGACTGGTTCATCCATTCACCAGCTACTGTGCAAAAGTCTGCTTTGTGATCAAAGCCCTAACCCCAGGCCCTTCCATCTAAAACAGAGCAAAGGCAGTGGGCACTGGCCAGAACCCCAGTGAAGACCCCCCATGACAGAACAGTGAAAATAACCAACCCCGTTCATCCAACCTGGTAGATAGTCTGTGTCAACATCTAAAGAAATAGAGAGAGAGCTGTGCGGCTGAGGATGATACTTAAATCTTGCTCTTTTGGTGAATTATATTCATGGTATGATAAAATAAACACACGGAAAGACTTCTGGAGCTTTGCCAACTGTTGGTTTCTCTTCTTTAATGATTAACAAGTCATGAAGGGGTTCTTTTTCTTGACCTTCCAAATCAGAGTTAATGAACATATATTAAAAAGAAGACAGCTCTTCAGACATGCACAGGCCCCTTCATCATTGCCTCCAATCCTACTTGTCTAGCAGAAGTGATTCATTTCATTTCTGAGTGGTGTTTTCTTATTTTGAGCATCCATTTTACCATCCAAAAACACCCTGTCAAATCAGCCTTAGACACTGCCTATTAAAATGTTAAACTTCACCTGATAAAATATAATTATAGATGCCTGGCATTTTAACACAGCACACACATGCTTCAAGCCAATTTTTCTAGAGTTAAGATTATTCCTTTGGATGTGTGAATGTATGACGAAGCTGTAAGAAAATATCAATATGTCAAACTCTAATATAGTTGAGAAAGTGAATCCAAAATAAATTTTAAAAAAACAGAATATGGATTAAATGAATAAAAATGGAGAAAAAGGCCAACAATTACTGGGTGATCCTAACAAATTATGCAATTAAATGCTTTTTTAAAGGAGCATCCATTGATGGACTTTTAAATTAAATGGGCCAATTTGTTTTTTTAAGCTCACTGGGGCTGTGCCTTGTTATCCGGAAAGCTCTCAAAAATAACAAATATTCTTGTCACATGGCAGGACAATTGGGTCACAGTTTCTGGAGGTAGACACTTTTTTTCAAAGTGTAATTTTGTAAATGTGCAGTTGTGAGCCACCTGGCATGGTCCTAAGACCCAGATCTGAGTCAAACGCAAGGGCAGCAGGCACTGAGGAATACTGAACCATGTCTGCAACCTTCGCATACTTTTTGAAGCTATATCCTCCACAGTTACTGTTTAGTAGACATTGGTCCTATTACTGTATAACAACCACTATATAATTAATACCTGAGAATCTGAGAATGATTAAGTAGTTTGGTCAGCCTGCTTATACTGCTGGCTTAGGCCTTAAGTCTACATTCAAACTTATCTATAACCCAGATAATATCTTTAGGATAAAGCATGAGTCCTAGCACAAAAGATGTCTATGGGTTATTTAACACTTCTCCATTTAAAAAAATGGGGCTCAATTCTCCCCCTTTTGAGTATAGGCTGGGTCGAGTGCCTCCCTTCTGAGGGGCAGGATAGGACAGAAATCACAGTACTTAGCTCCTAAGCTTAGACCATGAAAGGCATCGCAGCCTCCCCTTTGCTGTTTATGACGTCGTTCATCTGGAGAAGCTGGTTGCCATGTTGTAACAATACTCAAGTTACACCAGAGAGACCCAAGCAACAAAGAACTGGGGTCTTCTGCGTGCAGCCTCTGAGAATCCTAACAATGGAAGTCCCCAACTAGATCAGGCTTTTAGAGGGCCATATCTGCAGTCTTCAGTCACATGAAACTCTGTGGCCCTGTAAGCATGATGATGAAGCCCTGACCCAGAGAAATTCTGACATCACAAGTGTCCCATCTGCTACATAGAAATGAATGCTCAGTGAGGAAGGTTATCTGCTCTTCCAAGAGAAGCCAGAGCATTAGGATCCTCTACATGTCCAGTGCTAGACACTATATCTGACACGTCGTAGGCGTTCACTCAGTGTGTGTGCAATCAGTGAATGAATAAATGCCCAGCCTTCATATTTGAGTAGTGAATTGATTTTCTCTAGAATTCTATGGAGCTGTGTATCTATTACCAAGAACTCTGCCTATGCAAAGCTTAAGTTAAAATTCAGTGAAGTTCCAAATGGGGAGCAGCCTTATTGTAAACAGTAGGCACCTCTGCTCAGTCTAAGCTACGGGAACATCCACTTGCTCCCTTGGCTTCTTTGGGAAATCAGCGATCTGATTTTCACTGCTTTTCATCTTAAAATCCATGCGATTTTCCTTCTCTCCAAAAATTCTGGCCCAGCACTCAAACATCTTAACAACCTAATGACTTGTCTACATTCGGTTCCTAAGAAAATGTCTTGCTTCTCTGAAGACGCTCAGCCTCTCTCATCCATCAAGCCTTGGGCCAGTACCATCGCTGTCATTCATATCCTAGTAGGCTTTCCTTTCCATGTGGCTCTTTGATCGAGTGGTCTTCATCTTTCCCCTTTGGGAACAGAGGAACTGTCTAAAGCTGTGGGTCCTACACCTTGGACAAATACTTTGTGAGCTTGACAAACGTGAAGCTGCCTGGGCCTTACTTTCACATTTTGTAAAATCAGGAAATGAAGAAACTCAAATCATACCTTTAAAATGACAATATTGTTGAGGAAGTTGTTATGTTTGAAAAATCTTTTTTGATTTTATAATCTCAATGGAGTAACTTTTGGGAAAAAGGCTGTTTCATACCTGCAGTTAATGTTACTGTAATGTGAGAGGATAGTCCTCTCCTTGCCCAATCCTGAACACTGGAAATTACAAAGAAAGCTTTACCAAATAAGGAGACACGTGTGCTATAATTAAACGTTGGGGAAATGTAAACTATTTAACATATTAATGTCAACTCCAGGGCTGGAGAAATGGATCAATGAGTAAGAACGCTTGAGCACCCACATAAAAAGCTGACCGTGGCCAAGCACACGATTGTAAGCCCAGTGATGTGGGGGAGGGGTAGAGACAAGAGAGTGGCTGGGTCTTATTGGCTGCCAACCTAGCTTTAGGTCCAGTGAAAAACTCTGTCAAGGGAATAAACAGAGAATGATTGGGCAGGACATATGCATATACAACACACACACACACAGAGAGAGAGAGAGAGAGAGAGAGAGAGGGAGAGGGAGAGGGAGAGGGAGAGAGAGAGAGAGAGGAAGAGAGAGAGGGAGAGGGAGAGAGAGAGCGCTTGAGTCACAAAGCAGCCTGTGGAATGGTGATTAAAAATGACTTCCTGTGTAATCCTATATATGTTCTGCTCACACAGTCCAAAACTCCTTTCTCCCTTCAACCCAGCATCCCTGACACTAGAGTTCATCCTCAGCATAGCAAGGTCTACTTCAGTACGGCCATCCTCTCCAGTTTTGTCTCCTTCCTCTTCCTTTATTTGTTTACTTTTTGTTTTGCTTTAGAGAGTTTCTCTGTGTTGTCTAGGCTCGAGTGAACGATCCTTCCACCTGAGCTTCCACAGTCTGGGACTACAGGTGTGTGTGCCAGGATGCAGCACAGCATCCCGTCTCTAAACACTGAAGTCATGAGGCGGCATCATGAGAGTATCAAGACGGGGGTGAAGGATCTGGAGAGCCAAAAGTGAGTTTGTTCTAGAGTGACCACAGTGAGACAAAGAGAAAAAAATTGTCACTTGCCAATGGCTTTGGCATATACCAAGATTTGAGACTTGAGCTGGAAAGGTGCTGCTGTTCTTGTATTTTGAGTTAAGTGGGAATGCTAGCTTCTATTGGCCTGGTTGTTATTTTAAACAGTGCCAAGGACTTTGCCACAAAGGCTTTGTCAGTCTCTACAGTACTAGCAACTATTAAGAGAGAGAGTTTATCCATGAACCCAAAGATGAAGAAAGAGGAGGTACTCATGACTATAATTTACACGGGTAGCTATTTCCAGCAGCAACAATGTGCTTCTAAACTAGCCAAGAGACATCTGCCCAGCAATGTGTCCCTAATTTCTTCTAGCCCACACATGTGGATTACTAACCTGCCCCCACCTAGAGAAGCTCCATGCATAGAAAAAGGGATTTATCTAACAGCTTGTCCTTCCAAACATGCTTCCGCCCTCCGCAAATGGGCTAGGGTCTCTTTCAGGAGGATTGTGGCTAGGTACATTTAGGCAAAAATACCAGTTTTCTGTTATTTTCTCCTTTGTCAGCTTGGGAGGTAGGGTGCCCTAGAGCACATGAGTTCCCTTTCCGACAACTGCTGGCAGGAAATCGATGGTTCTAATGTGACTGTCACATGGGCATGCTGCCTCCCCTGCAGGAGGTACATTAAGTTGACTTTTAAGAAATATGCTTGCTGTCTCTGCCTGTGTTTGTTTGGTTGGCAGGCTTATGCAGTGTAAGGGCTCCTGGGGAGTTGCAGTCTGGAAGGATGGCCAGCAGGGCTCCACCCAAGGTGAGATGAACATGTTCCTGTCTGTTGTGAGCTGTTTCCAGGTTCCCTATCCTTTCTGCCTCTGTCCAGAATCCTCCATGGTACTGCCTTGCTAGGGAATCTACTGGCTTATTTACTCCACAGATGGAGTTGGGAGGAGACTGGGTCTCCTTCAAAACAGGATACAGTATTATTGGTTTCAGAAGTTTCTAGTATCTACTATCAGGTACACAAATAAGACTCTCTGTGATAATGAAAATTATTGCTATCTAGATGTGTATGCAGCCTGTGTGATTCCATGTATGTGGGCATTTTGGGAATGAAGCCATGGAAAAGAGAATGTTTTGGGGGTTAGGATAAAGCAATGGGCTAACAATGATGCTGTGTTTTAGTTACATCCACTGCTTTGGCAAAACACCATGACCAAAACAACTTACAGAAGAGTTCATTAGGGGTTTACAATTCAGAGGGTGAGTCCATGAACATCATAATAGGGAGCATGGCAACAGGCAGGAAGGCATGTATTGGAGCAGGAGGTGAGAACTGAACATCCTGATTCAAAAAAGCTAGCAGCAGAGAGAGAGAGAGGAGAGAGAGAGGGGAGGAGAGGGAGGAGAGGGAGAGAGGGAGAGAGAGGGAGAGAGGGAGAGAGAGAGAGACAGAGAGAGAGAGAGAGAGAGAGAGAGAGAGAGAGAGAGAGAGAGAGAGAGAGAGAGAGAGAGAGAGAGAGAGAGAGAGAGAGAGAGAGTGAGAGAGAGAGAGAGAGAGAGAGAGAGAGAACGCTACATGGCAGTGGCAAAGCCTTTTGAAACTTCAAAGCTTGCCCCAATGACACCAACAAGGCCACACCTCCTAATCTTTCCCAAACAGTTCCTCTAACTAGAGGTCAAGTATTCAAATACCCCAGCCTACAGAGGGCATTCTCATTAGGGGTTTTCTGAACTACTGGACAACTGCTGTTTGGTTAAGATGATGGTGCATGGACCTACCTGTCAACTCACTGAACTTTAAACAACTGTTCACCAGCAGAAAGTCAGTACTACTACAGACAAAAGGTTTAGGTCATAAGTGAAAGAAGTAAGTCTTCCAATATCAGTTCAGATAAGTATGAAAGCCCATGAGTAAACAATTCTAGACACCACCAAGAACACTTGATGGAAATGAGAAGGCGCTGCTAACACTTTCTTCAGTGGTGTAGACTCCTCATGTTCTAGTAAAGAAGCTCCAACTTCTGCTCATAAGGCAACCATGATTAAACTCAGTGGCATAAAAATTGTAAAAGAACATCAAAGTATGAGTGGGCTTGATGGGAAGAGAGAGGGTAATGAATGACTGCAATGTATAAATTTGTCAAAGGATAAAAACAGGGCAAAGAAATTATAGCTATTATTTGGATGTGATAATGGTATTCGATGTTTTCTACAATATTTGGTGATGTTTTCTTTTTTCAACTTTATTTCTATTCATTTATGTATTTATTCATGTTACATCCCAATTGAACTTGCCCCCTCCTCCCAGTCTCACCCTTATAAACCACTCCCATTACTTCTTCCCCTTCTCAGAGAAGGGAAGGCTTTTACCAGGCCTGTTATGAATAATTTGACCTTCCCATAGGTCCAAATGTTAAATCATGGCCATAGTGAAGGTATAAGATCTGGAGAAGGGAAACCTATGCAAACTGGCCATTTGAACAACTGCTGTGGTTGGACATCGCCACTAGCCCCACTTTTATTTCAACCAGGCTCTGATGTGCTGGGATGGCTCACCTCAGAAGTAGTGTGAAGAATCTCTTAGTTTCGGTTTCTACTACTGTGAACAAACGCCATGACCAAAGCAACTCTTACAAAGGACAGCATATAACTGGGGCTGGCTTACAGTTCAGAGGTTTAGTCTAATATTGATATAGCAGGGAACCATGGCGGTGTTCAGGCAGACATGATGCTGGAGGGGCCAGGAGTTCTACATCTTTCCCTGAAGGCAGCCAGGAGGAGACAGCATTCCACTTTGGGCAGAGCTGGAGCATATCTATGATTTCAAAGCCCACCTCCACAGTGATGTACTTCCTCCAACAAGGCTATACTACTCCATCAGGCACACATCTCCTTATGGTGGGACTCCCCACGGGCCAAGCATTCAAACACATGAGTCTATGAGGGCCAAACCTATTCAAACCAACACAGTCTCCAAGGCTGACTGATTTCCTCTGGTGCTCATGTGGAGCATCTGGTTTATTGGCAAAGAGGTTCCAGCCTTTTCTAACTGCTGACACTTGCCCCTAGTGGGGGATTCAGAAGTTTCCCCTTGATAGTTCCCAATCATTTTCACTCTGGGACTTTCTTTAACCTTCTTCTCAGTGAGCAATGAAAGTGTGAAGCCCGGGCTTGGTGATGAGCGTCTCATGGTAGCCAGTTTCTTGGAAAAGGAAGCCTTCTGTTTGCTGGGTCTGCCTGAGGAGAGTACTGTGATCGTGGTGATGTCATAGGGTGACCACTGGCTTTTCCAAGAGTAACATGGGTTAAGGAATGAACTGCCACACTGTCTTTCAATGCCAGCTAGAAGATCCATTTTAACTACACTAGGAGTTAGCACAGCCTTCAGACAGAAGTTGTCCTTGCTAACTTTTTTCCCACCTCCCCTTTTGGAGTCAGAAGAACAAGACATACACCCCATTCTCTAACCTTGGACATGCATGGAGTTCTAAGTCAGTGAACTGATTAAAAACCCATGCTAACTGGCAATATCACCAAATACTGTAGAAAACATCAAATACCATTATCAGATCCAAATAATTGAGAAAAATGTACTTCCAAGGTTCTGTAAAGCAGAAGGTTATTCATTGGAGCTGAGATCCCTGGGTTTTGGGGGGGTTATGGGGTGGAGACGGGGTTGCTTGGTTCTGTGTTGTAACTGGTGGATGTTTGGTCAGTCTCCCTTGTTAAAGTCTTCATTAATTCACTAGTGTTCAGCAGCTCCCTTTGCCCACTTGATCTCTCCTGTCTATCTTTCTGTCTTCTCACTCATCTTGCTTTATTTGGCCACCCCTGACATCAGCACTCCTGCCTGGCCTTTGCACATGTTGTCCCAACATTCCGTCCCTTCATTGTCTGTTGGGCATCCTTTTGGCCTTGGTGATCACGGCCATGAATGTGATCTTTCTTTTTCCTCTCTTCTTCCTTTAGCTTATGACCTCCTTCAGCACCAGGGCCAACACATCTGTCATGTTCTCCACCAGAAGATTCAGGACCTCACACATAATAGATGTTTAGGGAAGACTTGCTGTGTGAATTTGATGAAAATAGGGAAGGAACGAAAGGCATAAAGAGGCAGGAAGCCAGACCATTTTAGCATAATATGCAAGGAGATGTTCTGACACCACGTGCACCATGCTTAGTGACTAAAATAATGTGCTCCTCACTGCTTTCACACCTTGCCCTCCCTCTCACTGCTTCCAAGAATATAAGAATATTTTCATATGTGATTCTGTACGTTCTCTGAGCCTTTTACAAATTTTATTTTCATAATGTTTGTGCATGTCTGTGTGTGGGTATGTGCACAGTAGTACAGGTGACTGCAGAAAGCAAAAAAGAGTTTAATTCCCTGAGGCCAGAATTACAAGCATTATGGTTGCCCAGTGTTAGTGCTGAGATCACTTTGTGTCCTTTGCAAAAACATGTGCTCTTAACCACTGACTGAGCCATCTCTCCAACCCATTCTGCTCGTCTCTCTTAAATGGTTAACCAGGCATTGATTTCTCTTCAATAATGGAAGGTAACCAAGGATCATTGGTCAAAGTCAGGCAGCCTACCAAAGGTGGCTCCCAGATCATGGTGTATCTATTGCCACAGCCCACGAGGTTCTCCTCTCCTGCCCTGCTCTCCATTCTGACCCCTAATGAAAATATAACTGCTCTCCAATGCTTCCCACCTGTTCCTTCAGAAAAGAGGTGTTTGCCACTAACAGAGCTGTTAAAAGCTGGGAGCTGTGTGTTGTTCCAATCTTGCAAATAAAGATGAGACTCTTCTGGTCCCAAAGGCAATTTAGCCTTAATTGCAGCCAGAGCAAATCAGCAAGTGAGAGGTGACTCAGTTTTGATGCAGGGGATTGGGGAGGGGGGTATGCGGTGCTAATAAGATGATTTTCTTCCTTCTCTACAAAGTGCACTGTTAAAAGCCAGCTTGCACCCACTGACATAAAATGGCTATGCTTTGAAGAGCAAAGGGGTTTCACTCTGGACTCTCAAAGTGGCCATAAAAGGAAACTGGAGACATTTGCAGATCTGTCAAAGCGCACTTCAGCCTTCACTGCCTCACCTGTTAAAAAAAAAAACGGTTCTCAGCAGGACAGGAGAGGGGGCGGGGCAATGGCTCAGTTGGGAAAGTCCTTTCTTCACAAGCTTGATGCTATATAGTTCAGGTTGCCAGCAACCGAGTAAAAAGCTGGGCACATTGGCAGGTACCTATAATCCCAGAACTGGAGAGGCAGAGATGGGAAGATCCCTGAGGCCTGCTAACCTGGCCAAATCCATGCGCTCCAGAGGAAGTGAGAGTCCAAGTCTCATAAAAATAAAAATAAAAAGTGGAAAGTGACAGAAACCACTAATGTCAAACTCTAGCCTCGGGATGGACACATATGTGCACGTATTCATACACTGAACACATAAACAAGCAGAAGGTGGACGTAGGTACAGCACTCACCATAGTTTTATTGAGCCCCTACTGTTTGCCATACACAGTTTGACAGCAAAACCCTGGGCTTACTGTTGCTCCACACCCACGTGAGTGACCACGCCCCCCAGCCCCCGCATCTGCTCAGCTGCAGGGAAGAAGCCCAAGTCACCTTCAGAACTGCAGTGTCCCTTCTCCTCTCTCTGCTTCTGCTCCTCTCCTCTCTTCTCACAACAGATTAAAAACACACTTCAGATCCTGCCACACCTCTGCTCTGACTAAATAAGCCACCCCCACCTCATTCCCTCGCTCTCCTCCCCGGTCTCCCTTCTCCCCCCCCACCTCCTCACGCTGTCTCTGGGCCTCCCTTGCTATGACCTCTGACTCTGGCACATCCTTCTCTGGTGATAAGCACCTGTTTTGTCCTTCCTCCGAGACTTGCTTCTTTAAATTTTAAATGTTATCATTATTTGGGGGACAGGCCACAGCATACATGTAGAGGTCAGCAGACAATATCATGGAGTCAGCTCCCTCTGTCCATCTTTAGGCAGGTTACAAAAGTGAAAACCCAGCTCCTTGTTCATGGCAAACACTCTGAACACCTCCCCAGGATTTCTTCAAATCCCAGGTGCTCAGGCTCCTTCACCACCACCTACAGACACGGCTTACGCACATCTTCCTCATAGAGCAGTGTGACTTCACACATCACATGACTTTACCACTGCATAACAAACACATTTGCTGTCTGCTTTCTACCCCACCAAGGGGCAAGCTCCACAGAAGTAGAGACATGTCTCAAAGGACTAGCAAAGTTCCTGGAACACCGCAAGTGCTCAGCAAAGTTGGACTGACTTATAGCTAGAGAGACAGAGAATGAGCAAACAAATACACATTCATGAGTGTGCTTATGCAAACTTACAAACATATGTATTTGAAAAATGCAAATGTGATAATACAAACTATATATGCTTATTCACTTATAGCTGAGAACAGGTATGTATATATGTATGTATGTGCATATGTATGTTATGTATATCTGTGTGTGCTAAAACTGTCTCCCACCTATAATATACTCATTCATTTCACTAATCTCTCCTTGAGCTGATCACAATAGGAAACTCTCTCATGACCCCAACGGTGAGCTAAGGTACAGTATTCCAAGCGTGGTTAAGATCTGATATCAGGGTGAGCCTAGTAAACATATTTTAGGCTTATATTTTCAAACTTCAGTGGATTGATTGAGACATGACCCTATTATAAGCCAAAAAGCACTTATTCATTTTGTGTATTCAAGCAGAGAAGTATGTGTACATGCATAGTTATGAGTATATTTGTAATGTAGATGATGTGTATACATTACAGGCATATGCATGTGCCTGTGAGCCAAGGTACAGTGTGTACATACACATATAAGTGTGTGTGTCTACATGCATATGAGCATGTGTTGTATGTACATGCAGCACATGTATGTATGCATGCATATGCATGAGCATGTTTGTATGTATATGAATGCATATACACAAGGCATATGCATGAGAATGTGTGAATGAATGTCTGGGTGTATGTGTATGTTTAAGTAATGAAGCCAGGTCTTCTTCAACAGTCTCCAGAACAGGTTTTCAGGAGGAGGGTTTAAGGTACAACAGGTCCTGTGGAGAGAAGGTGGCCTTCCATGAATACCTGTTCAGTGTCTGAAAATCTGCCATGGCATTGTCTGGCTGAGCTCTCTGGAGTCACAACCACACCTAGGGTGAGGTTCTTCTAGACCACAGACAGGGAAGCTGAGGCACAAGGAGAGATGTTGTTTGTTTGTTTGTTTGTTTGTTTGAACAGCCCATGTGGCAATTCTCTTGTGTCAGAGTTACGCTCCAACTCCATCTGACTCAACAGGCTTTGGTCCTTTGCTATTCAGTATCTGGCCTCTGCAGGGAGAGTACATTTGGATGCCTGCAGGAAACGCAGGCCCTAGGCTCCACCTCAGCCTGGCTGGCTCAGAAGAGGACCCTGACAGGATCCTCAGTTATTCCACTAGCCTGAACCAGTGTTTCTCAAGCAGACTGAGCATGAGAAGCAGCAAAAGGAAGCAGACGCTGCACAGATGCTCATGCTGTACCTTTCACCTCTCACTCCGTGCACACCATTGAAACGCCAGTCTGCCCCAACCTCCCCTGTTTATTCTAATGCAAACATTCTCAAAATCAATACTTCAAAAGGTTTTTTAAACAAAATATACCATATTAATGTCCTTGCCATGGAATTCAGTTGTAAGGAGCCTGAAATCTGCGTATGTATTAAACAGCAAGGGTCATCGCTAAGACCTTGTGAATTTGGGCTCTGCTTTAAGGAAGAGCATCAGCTGTGCTTCGGTGCCTGTGCTCTGCCTAGAAACCAAGTTATTAAAAGTATATACTTAACGCACAAGACAAATAATTACACAGAGACCTGCATGAAGGCACAGGGTAGCAAGCATTCATGAAGAGAGTCTGCATGTAATCATCATCCAATAATAGAACTGAGCCAACATTCTCCAACTGCAGTGTGTTTCTGCTCCCTGAGATGTTACCCCATCCAGCCTCTCACAGTGCTCAGCTGTCTGCCACCTTGTAGCATTGCTTCCTTTGTCTGCAAACCTAGAAAATGTATGAATTCTGTTTTTTCCACTTTGTATGAACAGTACCTTACTATATGTCCTCCTTCGGTATCACTTCTTTACTCGATGTAACACAGAGGAAAACATTATTTCTGAATGATATTCTAATGCGTGGCAAACACAGCCTTGGTGTTAATGAGTCTTTTCCATAGCTCACATTCTGAGCCATTCCAAACACTCCTCTTCAGTGCATCCTGAGCATGTCCTGATGCCGAAGGGGATAGGATTCTCCAGGTAGAGTGCTTAGGGCTGCAATTGCTGGGTTACTGAGTGTGCACTGTACCAACTCTGACTGAGGAACTTCACAAGGGACATCTACAACTTCCTGCCATTTCATATACCTACTTCCTGTTATTTTACTCACTTAATGGCGATCCCGCTGACCAACCACCAGATGATTTTAAACGACAGTTAGGTGGTAGCTTTCTCTGACCCTCTCTCTCTCTCTCTCTCTCTCTCTCTCTCTCTCTCTCTCTCACACACACACACACACACACACACACACACACAGTACTGTGCTGTGTGTCTAAGTGCAGGAACACTAGTACCGTGGCACACATGTGGAAGTCTTTGTCCTCCGTCTTACTGATTCAACAACAGCCTATGGTGGGCTCTGGCCAGCAGCTTCCGGGATCCGCCTGTCTCCATCTCCCACTTCACCACGCGTTGCTCGAATTCCAGGCGCACGCTATGACATTTGACTCTCCTCGATTCTGGCAATCCAAATTCAGATGTTCACACTTGCACACCAAGTGCTTTACCCATTGTGCCACTTTCCCATCTCCCTCCCAGGGCACTGCATGTCTGGTTTTTATATAGGTTCTGGACTCCAAACTCGGGTCTTCACACTTCCATAGCAAGAACTCTATCCACTGGACCTCCTCTCCAAGCCAACTTTCTCTATGTCAAAGTAACAAAAACCCTAGACTTCACAGCCCCAAGGGAGAGAGGAGAGAAATGGCACACAATGACAGTCTTTTCTTTATTTATTTAATTTTATTTATTAACATTTCAAATGCTATCCCCCTTTCTGGTTTCTCCTCCACAAACCCCCCCATTCCACCCCCTGCACCCCTGCTTTTATGAGGGTACCCCACCTACCTATTCCTGCCTCACTGCCCTAGCATTCCCCTATGTAGACCATTCTCTGCTACATATGCAGCTGGAGCCATGGGTTCCTCCATGTGTATTCTTTAGTTGGTGGTTTAGTCCCTGGGAGCTCTGGGGGGTCTGGTTGGTTGATAGTGTTGTTCTTCCTATGGGGTTGCAAATTCCTTCAGCTGCTTCAGTCCTTCCCCTAACTCCTCCATTGGGGACCCCGTGCTCAGTCTGATGGTTGGCTGCAAGCATCCGCATCTGTATCAATAGAGCTCTTGCAGAGCCTCTCCGGAGACATCCATATCAGGCTCCTGTCAGCAAGCATGTCTTGGCATCAGCAATAGTGACTGGGTTTGGTGGCTGCATATGGGATGGATCCCCAGGTGGGGTAGTCTCTGGATGGTCTTTCCTTCAGTCTCTGCTCCACACTTTGTCCCTGTAATTTCCTTTAGAGGGGAGCAATTTTGGGTTAAAATTTTGAGAAGAATGGGTGGCCTCATCCCTCAACCGGGAGCCTTGCCTAACCTCTGGATATGCAATCTATAGCTTCTTTCTCCCCTTTGCTGGGTACTTCAGCTAATGTCATCCCTGTTGTGTCCTGGGAGCCTCTTGCTTTCCTGGTATCTGGGACTTTCTGTTGGCTACCCCCAGTTTCCCATCCCTCATTGCTACACACTTCTGTTTAATTTTCTGATCCTCTGTACAGCTCCCCTGCCTCCTCCTACACCTGATCCTGCCCCCTCTTTTTTCCCCTCTCCTCCTCCACTCTTCCTCCCCAGTTCCTTCCTCTCTCTACCTCCTGTGATTAAAGCCAGCTTGTATTGACTCTAAAACAGTTGGCAGTTGGTACTGATTCTGTCATCCCTCAACAAACAAGATGTACAGTGTAGGAGCTTAACAGGTACCCCTCAGCTCTTTTCTGAAAGGTCAAAGCCATCTCTATTACCGTCATGCTTGGCTAGCCCCAATCTTGTTCACCAAAAGCTCTACCTCCATAAAGTAGAAACAAAGGCATTGTTGTGTGATTCTGACCCCAGGGGGAACTCTTACATGCTGTTTATGTTCTGGTGAAGTTACCATGAATTCGAATGTGGGGTCTGTAAAGTGGAAGTTGCCTTAGAACAGAAGCCTTTGGCCTTGAATACTTGAACTACTATATAGCACTCCTTTTGATATAAAACATTCCACCCTAGAGAGAGGTTTCTTAAGGCACAGAATGTTTTAAAGGAAGGAGAAGCATTTCACCCTGCAAGACAGCACATTAAAATTCAAAAAGTAAACAACTTAAAAACATCAAGAAGTCCATGAAACTGACAAGATTCACTAGGCTCTTCTTTCCCCAAGGTTTTATAAGCAGAAGAGACTGCTGGAGTCACCCAGAGCAGCTGAGTGGCCAGATAACCTAGCAGGCAGTTTGCAGGTTGTCATGAACTGTCATCCTTGCTGGAGGTGGACTTTTGATGATGTATTCATCAAAGCTGTCATTGTTGAGTCATCCCTGCTCCTATGAGTCCCTGACACACTGTAAGTAACACCAATAAAACCTATTGCTTCACCAAATGGGACTATGGTAGTGTCCTTACTTCAGACAATCGTCAGTTTTCTGTTTGGGTGGACATTTGCTCACGTCTCGCACAAGAACATCCTATGCCGCACTAATCCTGGTTAGTTAGCCTCTGGCTTGGGGTCCAGTTAGCCTCATTTCTTAATCAGGACTGGTGATGGTGATTTTTTTTTTCATTCATCCAAGTTTTTATGTCACTGGTGTTAGGACTTATTCATCCAATGTTCATTGACCACATTTACTAAGTGACAACTTTATAGTAATTACTGAGAAGATGGTAGCAACACAACATAAGTGAGAATCAAGCCATTCATACAAATAGGTCAGAGGCATTATCAAGGCTAGCACCATCATGTAATGCTTGTTTAGTGCTTAAGGTATTCTTGTTTAATAGACCAAGAGGCTTGCTCCTTAGAGACACTCTATGAGACTGATTACTGCACTGGTCCTATTAAACAGATAAGGATATGGTGGGTCAAAGTGGTTAAAATGGCTTAACCATATCTACATTAGCAGTCAACCATGAAACTAGAACTGGACATAAGGATCATAAGTAAAGCTTTGCATAAACACAATACCCATCCCAGGCTGAATAGAAATAACCTTTAAGTTCAGCAGTAGACACTTAGTGAATGCATCCATAAAATTATACTTTGATCAAATAGTCCTTAGGTGTTACAGTGGATAGTGCAGATCTGTGCAATGACACAAAGATATTTATGATATGCTAAACTTAACTCCAGGTAAGACAACTCTATTATAATATTTGTGGTACCATTTAAACAATTTTATATCCATGCAAATGCAGAGAAAATTAAGGACACAGAAGGCCCAGGGAGCGGGATGCTTCTGTTCACCTCAAATAGTACCTGAGCACAGTAGGTGCTTGACTACCACTCATCAATGATGGTTAATGACTCCTCAGGGAAGACATGAATGAGAATTCAGGAGCTGAATGGATGGGCACACAGTCATGAATGGGCGAGGAATGCATAGGTATGCTGGAATCTGAGCCAGGGTGACGGACGGCTGCTGGGACTGGGGCAACACTTTTCCCCCTTTAGGTTTATCTTAATGGCTATTTTTTTTTGGTCAGTGAACGTAAATTAGCTGTGTAATTAGAGAGGAAAAGATATCCAATTTTCTCTAGGATTAATTACATCATGGAAAGATCGGAAGCCAACAGTCTGATTGCATCGCTAAATTCAAACTGTAGGTTGCCCTGATATCAGTGTTTCATCTTTGCACATGTTCAGTGGCAAATACCTTGGTTCTGTCATTTCTGAAAATGGAAAAGAAGAGATTGAGCAGGAGAGAGAAGATACAAGAGAGAAAAATGTAGCCTAAGAATCTGATCAAAATGTATCATACAAACACCAAACTGAGCCTGCATATTTGATGTCACTGGGATTAAAGAAAATTGAAATAGAAATAAATTTTTCTTTAATGATATGGAATTCTGTGTGTACGTAACACTTACAGTGAATGTCACCCACACCACACCACACCTTGCACAAGGCATTGTAGTGGGTTGGCCTGATGCTGTTTGCATTCTAATGCTGGCGTCTCCAAGACTGGCTATCCCAGAGACGAGAGAGTCTGCACATAGATGCTAAGTGGCCCAGCCCCCAAGTTATTTCTGATTGGTAAATAAAGATGCCAACAGCCAATACCTGGGCAGAAGAGACATAAATGGGGTTTAGGTTTCCGGGCTTGGAGTCAGAGAGGAACCACGAGGAAAAGAGAAAGGTGCAGGAAGAAGGAGAAGCCATCATGGGTTAAGAGAACCATAAAACGTGGCCATGAGGGCTGGTCAATTGGAGTTAAGATGAAAGATATTCAGTAGTAAGTAATGATAATTATAGATAGGAAAAAAATTCTAGTAGCATAGAGGGCAAATATCTGCTCAGTTCGTATGCTGTTTAAGGCTTATTGTAAGTATAAAGTTTGTGTAAGTCTTTTATCCAAGAACGAAATTGTCTAAGGTTTGGTAGAAACCCTGGGTGGGGATTAAATAATTTCTGCAACAGGACATCTTTCTTGTCTTAAGGTATCCACTGTGGGTGTGATGAACAGTACATGATGTTGGGTACATGAGGAGAATACATGACAGCACGTAGCATGTCAGAATAGTCCCTGATAGTGTGAAGCAGTGGGCAGCACCATTTTATATATAAGGAGAGAGATAATGAGAGATTAAGTCTTCAAATCAAAATTCCAGAGCTACAAGGGGTAGATTTTTAATCTGAATCTAAACCAGGCTTTGCCTGAGTTCAGAGATCACCAGAAGAAGAGCAGGGGGTCTCATGAACTGTTCAAGACAAGCATAAAATAGATCAGTGGCTTTGAAAAATGACTTACCTATTGGGTAAAAATACATATGTACATATACACATATCCTGTGGCCCAGCAATTGTATACCTTAGTCAAGAGAAATGTAGGCTATTTCCACACAACCAAACACAAATACTTTTAGCAACTTAATTCATAATAGACTATAATGAGTTTGACCTAATGCTGCTTATATCATTTTAATTTGGATCCCCAAAATTGTTTGCATGAAAATCCACACATCTGCACTTAAGACACTGAGGAACCCTGACCCCAGTTCGTTTTGATTGGTAAATAAAGTTGCCGGCAGTCAATGGTTGGGCAGGCCAGACAGAGGTGGGACTTTTAGGATTCCCAGGCTAGAGACAGAGAGGAAGGAAAAGAAAAGAGATCATCCAGGCCAGGAGAAAGGAGGAAAGCCGCCACGCCTGAGAAGGTGGTCACAGAGAGCATACCTGCCATTTAGGAACCAGGGAAACATGACCCAAGAGGATTGCACGGCTGGGTCTGAGGCAGCCAAGATGGAAAACAGAAATTAATCAGTAATAACTTGGGAATATCGGAGGGAAGTAAGTTAGCCATGTGGAGGTTAGAAAGTGAACCAGCCATTGAGCTGATTAAGGCATATCAAACTCTAAAGGCTGTGTGTGTGTGTCTTTCATTTGGGAATCCAGAAAACTGGGGCAGCCACCGCTGAGATCAATTTGAATAATTAATTGGGTACTACTACAATAGACAACAAAAGTCAACAGCTTAAATGACCAGAGGGCTAGTGAAAAAGCACTTCAGAAACAAGGGGTCCCTACCAGCTACAGGAAGATGTCCACTATGGACAAAGCAGCACAACTGATAGAATTGGGAAGAACTAAGATACTGCATAAACGGAAAGGTATGTACTGTAGCATCTAGTTACACAAAGCAAAGGAAACCTAGGAACAGCCTGGGGATATAGCTCAGTTGCTCAGCACTTGCCTAATGTGTGTGTGAAGCCCTGGGTTCAAGCCGTAGTACTGAAAAACAACCAAAAGTGGCAAGTTTCCTCAGGGGGTAGATTCACAAAAGTATTTTCTGGGATGGAAGGAGTTTGCTGTGTCATGAACTGTTGATGTGAAAGACACATGACATATGTATGGTGCACATGTGCACATACCCCACATCAAGACTGTGCATGTCACTCTATGGAAATGATAACTAAAGAAAGCAAAAGCACTGTGGAAAGAGCCTGTGTGGTTCAGCACAGACGAAGGTTGCCGGCAGTTAGCTCTCTGACATCTGACAAGTGTGCAGGTCTCTTTAGCTTTCTCCTGTCTACTTTAGCTTTACTGTGCTTGGGGGTGTTTACTACTTTCTGGACTTGTCTTATATGAGAAATAGTCCAGAGAGCAAAAATGTACCTAAGAATGTGAGGAAATATTATATTAATAGCCATAAAAAATGTAAGGAACTCAAAACACTTACTAGCACAGAGGCAAAAAAGGACACGATGTGGAAGGGGTCAGGAGTGTCAGCATCACCAAGGCCTTTGACTCATGTCACAGTGAATGCTAGTAGCTAAGTCTCCAGTTAAAACAGCTATTACCTAGAAGGATGAAAGACAGATGCTCAGAAGATATACAAGAAAGGGAACCTTGCACAGTGCTGGCGAATGTGCAAACAGATACAGTGACATGGAAACTCAAAAATAAAAATAAAAATAAAAATAGAATACCATATGATCTAGCAACCCATAGAGACAAGCCTGGACTCGGTGTTCACTGGAGCACTGCTCACAGTGGCCCAGGAGCAGTGCTCCTGGGAGCATCCTGGACTGCACAACCATCTGACAGACACAAGAAGACAGTGCTGTACCTACACACAGGACATACTCTTCCATCATTAGAGGCAATGAAATGCAGTGGAAGGGAAAATTTAAAAATTAAATGATGAATGTTCCCATGCAGACACATTTAATTTGATTTCAATTTTACATGATGTGCACATGAACTCACATGTTACATGTGTACATGTGTCATGTAAAACTAAAGTGCTTGGGATAAAGGACTAAACTCATGAATTTGCTTGCTCTCATTTGTGTCTTCCATTGAACCATACAAATATAGTAGTTCTCAATAAATATATGCTAGCAGGAATTTTTAGATTTCAAAAACTGTTTACACAGATGTATCAAGTTCACCTGATTGTTAAAGTTGAATTATGAACCAACACAGCTGTATGCTCATTCATTACTAAGCCCTCTGCCACCGTAGTACCCACCCATTTAGCTGCTATGAATAATAGCTTTGGAGGAGGTTCTAAGGAACCTAGTCTTCACATAAATGCTCACGTAACTTAGAGTTAGCAAGTCCTGAAATGTGGAGTTCTCAAAAAGTTCCATCTGTAATCTTCTTATCATTGAAGATACGATGTGTCTTTTATATGAATTAAAAACCTGTTTTTATCACTGATGATGGGCCCTGTGGCAAATTAAAAGGCAAGGTCAACTAACACAGGTCATCTAGCAACTGGCAGCTAGCCCACCAGGAAGCCTCAACTGCATGATCTTTGACACTTAGCAAGAAAAAACAATCCAGCCAAGCCTGAGCATTGAGTTTATAATGCGTGGTCTCAGAACTTACTAAACTTGTGCGAAATAAGCCATCATGTTCATTAATGGACTTATGGAACATGACATGTGAGAAAGGGGAGATTCTAGTGAGTAGACTAGATGGAGGGTGTGGACAAGTTCGTGAAGAATAATCCAGTCTTAAATAGGACCACAGGGTCCTCACATGTTCAGATGAGCTGTGAGTTCCAGTTCCATTGCTATGACAAAACAGTTAAGAAAAGCAACTTGAAGGAGGTGGGCTTCATTAGGCTCTGAGGTCCAGAGGTTTCCGCATGTAGCTGCTTAGATCTGTTGTCCCTGGGCTGTGATGAAGCAGCAGCACATGGTAAGGGGCACATAGCTAAGCAAAGTCAACCACTTCATGAAAGCCAGGAAGCCATGGAGGAGAGACATGGGCCCAGGACAAAATATAGTCCCCTAGGGCATATCCTCAAAGACCCACTCCATTCCCACAACCTCCTAATACCCAGTAGTGATGAACCCAGCAGTGCACTGAGTCACTGGTGAGCCTTCATAATCCAACCATTCTCATAAGCCTCATTTCTAAACACTACTGCAGGGATAACCAAGCCTTCAAGACATCTGGGAATGTTTCAGAACCAAACTATGATAGGGTCAAGTAACTGAAGATAGTGGCTGTACCCAGGAGTGGTCACAATGACTTGATGTGGTTCTCATCTACGGCAAAGACCACTCAAGTCAATGCAATACCCTGACCCAGATGAATGCAGACGATCAGAGTTGGAAAACAAGAGAAACTGCCATGTCTTTCTTTAGATAGCCACTCTTTAAACCCTATGCTTAACCCATGTGGCCCATTTTCCTCTTCAAATGGAGCCAGTATCAAACGAATAGCAGGTAACATTTATCAGTTATTATAGATAACGTGTTTTAAGTACTGAATCAGGCAATTTACATTAACCTATATTATTGCTACAGTGTTCCTGTGAGTAAATGCTATTCCGTATAGGAGGCAGCGAAACTGAGGCTCAAATAAGTTTTACTTAGGTAAATGGATATTACATGGTAACAATGAGACATGAAACCAGTCTGAATTCAAAGGCCATAGACCAAGAAATCCAAGAAAAATGGAAATAAATTTTTTCTCACCACTTCAAGTCCTTCGGGTTACGGCAGATGCCAACAGAGATTTCCATGCCAGAGAAAGGCGCAAAGTCCCATCACAGCAAAACATTAAAAAACAACCCACAATTCCTGGGGTAAGTCAGGATTGCAGTGAGTGATGTTGGAACACACAGTTAAAAGAATCATCCCGGCTCATCAAATGCAGTGTGCAGTGTCTCAGAATGCACTGATATTCAAAGGAAGCAATGCTCATGACACCATCAGAAAGCACCACACAATCTCGACAGCATTATTTTTTATTGGATATGTTTTAACTTGGGAGCATTTATAACAGATCACTGTTGTATCTTTTCAGGAACTTCATAAGCAATAAACTGTTCAGCCTTCCTGGTTTGTATTCAGAGCATTGTTCTATATGAGGTCAGAAAAACAAACTCACAAAGGGGTCCATCATGTCCCTTTACATGGAAATAAGTAAAAACCTATGATTGCTTGCTCCCTCTCCTCTTCCAGGGGAAATTAATAGTGCCTGCAACTAACTCATTTCACGATCTACCTCACAAGTGTGTAGCAATGAGAAGCATGTGGAGCACCTCAGGCTAACTCAGTGCTACGTTTGCCTTCTTCCAAGAGCTCTGGACACGAGAGCTAGGGTACTTCTATTCCTGACATTACCTCTCCAGCTACAACCTTACGCCTCTGTTTTACAACTAAGAACCATGCTGCTCTACCTAGACTCTACAACCCAAGATATAAAGAAAACATCAGCTTCTGAAGCAATGAAGGGAAAAGCGCATGTAGAATAAGGACACCATCACTTACATCATCTCCAATAGAACATCCGACCTTAGGGTCATTGAGTAGGTCTTAAAGTCACACGCTCTTCACTTGCTCCTTATACTTGTACCTTACTTCCCACCAGTAAGAATGGGAGAAATATTTTAAAAAGCATATTTGGAAATGTCACAAAGAAACCTAATACTTAATACTTCATCTATCAATCCATAATACTTAAAGGGAATTAAGTTGAGGAGAACTAAAAGAACATCAACTGACCTTTAATTTCATGGAAGATGTTCCTCTAATTCTCAATACAACTAAGCAGTGAACGGTATTAATCCCTGTGTGGTGTATGAGGGAGATGGCTTGCTCAAATTATATAACTATAAATTGCTGAACCTGAATATGAACTGGTAATTTGAACTCTCTGTGAAAAAGTAGTTTTCATTGAGATGTGTACTGAAGTATCGCCAGGAATTTGACTATAAATAAGTTTAAATCCAATTGTGTTTAAAGAAAAACAATAAGGTCTAACATGGTGGCACAGGAGAATAGAAAGTAGAAACAAAGGCAGAATATCTTAACAACTTTGTGGTAGCATAGGTAAAAAAAGAAAGCAGTTGGAGTCCAGCCTTGACATAGGATCGGCGTTCTCAACTGGAAGCAGGGCTATCTGGAAGGCGCATAATAAATATATAGACTACTTTTCGGGTACAAACTGACAGGCAATTTGAAGGCTTAAAGTTTCTCTCTGTCTCTCTGTCTCTCTCTCTCTGTCTCTCTCTCTGTCTCTCTCTCTCTCTCTCTCTCTCTCTCTCTCTCTCTCTCACACACACACACACACACACACACACCCCTCATGATCTCTCCACTCACTCTCTACTTGTTCTTCACATGCTCACACATGCTCTCTAACCTTTCTCTTGACCCAGTCTTTTATTGATACTCCAAAAAGCAGATAGAAAAAAAGACATTGTATAATCATTGCCAAATCAAATTCAAAAGAAAAACCACATTCCACAAAGAATTAAGAATTACAATTGTTCCCCAAAGTTTCAAGCTTCCCCGATTCCCAGGCCTATGGCAAAAATAATAATAATTACAAACTTATCATTATTTAAACTTTAACTTTTAACTTACTATACTGCAGAGCTCGGAGCTCCGAGGTCAGCTACCTGCATTTCCCTGTGAGGCTCTAATGATAACTGACATGGGCAAAGCTGCCAGGCAGTTGCCAGGAAGAACCAAGTTAACCCTTAGCTCAGCAGCTCCCCTGGCTTCCTGCTTCTGCACATTGCACACAATGACTCTCCTCAGAGTCCCAGTGTTGTGAATTAGTTTTACTAAGATATAACTTTATGCATTCTCAGATATAACTAAGATATAACTTTCTTATCCAGGAACTACTCTCAAATGTTGTGCAAAACTTATTTTATAACTTTTTTCCTTTCTCAGGGTTCCAATGTTGGCTTGAATTCATTTTCTAATAATTTCTTCAAACTTAACTTTGCAAGTCAAGCATTAATCTGGAACTACCACTATGCGGTTATTACATTCTTTTCTAGATGAGAACACACAGCATGCACATGGGCCATTAGGAGTGTGCTGCGTTGTGCCCCTATGCCTCAATTTTTAATTGTTTAAGAATCATTATATCAAGGAACATTTAGTTTCACAGAATTTGCCAGAGCAGAAGGAGAAAGAAATAGGAAAGTCAAATATAGAAGAATATACTACATGGCACACCAAGGCCAACTGAAAAGCCACACACAAATGAAATCTCTACAGCCATTGTTGTCCAGGGTTAAGGTTAGGAAAAATTGGAACAACTGTTTTTTACGAGGAGCTGCCACGGGCCTCTGAAATGTCTCCATCCTAGCCTACTGCTGGCAGTCCCTGTAATGGTATGCTGTCCCCAGCAGAAAGCATGTAAAAAAATCAGTCATGATTCTAACTGAAATTGGTACCAAGAGTGGGCTCTAATTCTGAGTTGCTGATGAGACAGTTATGACACTATCAGTTCTGCTTCACCTGTGTTTCAGGTTCTTGTCCACACTAATCTATCTTTTCCAGGTAGTTCAGGCCATCATTGATTACTGTGTGGGCGCTCATCTCATTTCCTTTAAACCATCTTTTCAACTTCAGGCAGAATTAGCTTTAAAGAATGATTGTTTCATCCTGTGTTTTCTTTACATATTCCTTAACTGCCTATGTCTCTACAGGATAAAAAACCCTTCTTGTCCTTGTATAAAAATGAGGTCATTATTTCACTTTGTATCAGTTTTTCTTCTTACTCATGAGTTTTATCCTGAGAGTGTACGCACTGGAGGTACTGAGATGTTTGCTGTTCTCTGCATTAGAACAGGTTGATTTTCAAAACATTTCAAAATGTTTTGAAAATCACATTTAATTTTTTGAAAATATTTTGTGGGCATGTTATTGATCTATGAGAAATCTGTTCCTATTTAATGAATGCATCCTGATGGGCTTAGAAATCAGTATATACCCATCACTATAATATATGTAAAAGACATACCCACACTCTGCAAAAGATTCTTCCTATACTATTTGATACTTTGTGTGCATTAAGAAAAGACTTAACATATGATCTACCCCCTTAGCAAATTTTAAGTATACAGTGAAACACTAACCTACAGGCACTTTTCTGCACAGCAAATCCTTTAAGACTTATCCCTTTGGGTAAAAGCCTTGTATGCCCTTTGATTACTACCTCCCTTTCACTCCCTTCATCAGAATGATTCCCTGATAGAAACTATTCTGCTCCCCGCTTCTATACACTCAATATTTCTATATACTATAGACTCATGAAATCAGGTCAATTTTGTCCTTATGTCTGGATCAATTTATTTACCACAATGCTGTGCTTTATTTTATGTTGTTCATGTAGTTCAGGTTCTCATTGTCTCCTTTGTATCTCTCATCTTATTTCCTTTAAACCATCTACACAACTGTAAGCAGAATATTCTTTAAAAGAAGCTGGCTTCATCTTTTCTATCCTTAATTCATATATTTATAATGTCTTAACTGCCTCATTCTCTGTAGGACAAAAATCCAAGTTTCTTGTCTTAGTATAAAAAGCAATTTATCATTCATTTCTGCTGTGGTAAAAAGCAGCATTTCATTCTTTTTAAAGACTGAGTCCACTACATGGATATATCAAACTGGCTTTATCCATTCATTTATCAAGGGACATTTAGGCTGATTACATATCTTGGCTGTTGGTGACAATGCTGCAATTAATGTATGAGTGCAATTAACTCTTTGAGATCCTTATTTAAATTCCTTTTCACATATTGCAGAAATGAGACTCACAGATCACATGTATGGTAGCTCTGAATTTAATTTTTTAAGAAACTTCCATATTCATTTCATATATTGGCTACTCCCAATTTCCTCAGTGAGTGTTCAAGGAGTTTTCTCTCTTCATAACCTTGTCAACATTTGATATCTTCTGGGGTTTTTAATACAGCAGTCCTAAGGGGAATATGATAGTTTTCATTATAATTTATTTGCATGTCTCTAACAATATTGAGTAATTTTTCATATTCTTGATGACCACTGGCAAGGTTTCTTTGGAGAAGTACCTATTCAGTTCCTTTATTTGGGAGGTTACTGCGCTTGATAGTTTGGCTTGTTATTTTCCTATCTTGAATTTTTATGTATTTTTGATATTAACATTTTATCAGATACATACTTGGAAGTATTTTCCTACCCCATAGGCTGCCTTCTCACTGTGCTAATCATTTTCTTTACCTCATAGAAGCTTTTCAATTTCATAAAGGCTCATTTGTCTACTGTTGCCTCCCTTGCCTATATTTTCGTCATCATATTCATAAGCTAGTAACCAAAGAGTCCCCTGTGCACCTCTGTCAGTTTCAAGACTCCAGGTCTTGCAACAATGCTTTGTCTCCTTTTAGTTGACTTTTGCTTGTGATGTGACATAAGGGTCCAACTCCATACTTTTTGGTGTGAATACTCCATATTTTTGGTGTGAATATTCCACACTCTTTGTTGTGAATATTCAATTTTACAGCTATTGAGGCATCTATTCTGCATTCTTGTTCTCTTCTTGGCACTTGTGTTGAAGACCACTTGACCTTACATTGCATGTGTTTATTTTTGGGCTCTCTATTCTGGCCAGTGGTCTATATATATTTGGTTTTATTCCAGTATCATTACAGTCTTGATTACTGTAGTTCTGTAATCAATTTTGAAATCAAGAAGCATCTTGCCCCCAGCTTTGTTCTACTTGTTCAAAATAGCTTTGGTTATTAGAGATCTCTTGTGCTTCCTTACAAATTTTAGAATTGTTCTTATTTCTGAAAAAAAAAAGCCATTGGAATTTTGGTAGTGATTGCATTAACTCTGAAGATCATTGGGGTGGCATGGACATTTTAAATAACAATTATTCTAACCCTCAAACAAGGAGTGTCTTTGCACATGGTTTTGCTATTTCTTTCATCTGTGTTTCATGTGTTTCTGTTTTGTTTTGTTTTGTTTTGTTGAGGGGAGGGATAGCAGTCATCTGAGTCCTTGATTAAAAATATTTCCCAGTGTTTTATTGTTTTGGAGGCTATGTCCATGGGACCACTCTTCTGATAACACTTTTAGATAGTTTGCTAATATATACAAGGTCAATTAACATTGATATGCTGGTTTTGTATCCAACAATGCCTCGAAACTCCTTCTCTTCCAACCCCTTTCCCCCTGAAGAACTTCTAGTTTAACAGCAATAACATGAAGGTCATCTTGTTAAGGGAACATACCTTATCAAAGCTAGTGACCTAATAACTTACAAAATTTATAAAATTATGTCTTAGTTTGCTTTTTCATAGTTGTGATAAAACACTAAAAAAAAGCAATTTAGGAAGGAAATTGCTTATTTCATCTTTTTTTATTCTTTAATCCTTTTTTACAGTCCAGTCTTCTTCCCCCTCCTGGTCTGCCCACCCCCACTGCTCTCCATCCCACACCTCCTCTCCCCCTCTCCAAGAGAAAATCCCACAACCCACCTCACCAGACCTCCCCATTCCCTGGGGCCTCAAGTCTCAAGTCTCTTAAGAGTTAGGCACATCTCCTCTGACTGAGACCAGACTAGGCAGTCCTCTGCTGTATATGTGTATACAGCATATGTGTGTATATATTGGCTGGTGTATGCTGCCTGGTTGGTGACTCAATGTCTGACAGATCTCCAAGATCCAGGCCAGTTGAGACTGCTGGTCATCCCATGGGGCTGCCCTCCTCCTCAGCTTCTTCCAGCTTTCCCCCAATTCAACCACAGGGATCCTGGCTTCTGTTCATTAGTTGGGTGCTAATATCTGCATCTGACTTTCAGCTGCTTGTTGGGCCTCTCAGAGGGCAGCCATGCTAGGCACCTATCAGTTGCCCCACCCTTCATGCAGTGGACCTCCTGGGAGGCATTTTGACTGTAGTGTCTACAGAGGAGTAGACAAGCTGGTGATCTGCCAAGGCAGAAGGCACTGACTGGAAGAGGATTTATTTCATCTTAAAGTTCCAAATGGCAGTCCATCCTGGAAGGAAGCAAAGGCAGGAACATGAAGGCAGGAACTAAAGCAGAGAACATGGTAGAGCATATCTTGCTGGCTTGTTCTCTCTGGTTTGTTCAGCAACCATTTCTTTTTATTCTATTCATTTTTTATTGGATATTTTTTATTTACATTTCAAATGTTATCCCTTTATCAGTTTCCCATTCATAAACCCACTATCCCATTCCCCCCTCCCTGGGCTACTATGAGGGTGTTCCCCTAACCACCTACCCACCCTTTGCCGCCTCCCCACTCTGAAATTACCCTACACTGGGGCATTGAGCATTAGCAGGACCAAGGACTTCACCCCCATTGATGCCCAACAAGGCCATCCTCTGCTACATTTGCAGCTGGAGCCATGAGTCTGCCCACGTGTACACTTTGGATGGTGGATTAGTACCTAGGAGCACTGGTTGGTTGGTATTGTTGTTCTTATGGGGTTGCAAACACCTTCAGCTCCTTCAGTCCTCCCTCTAACTCCTCCTCTTTCTCCACATCCTCACCAGCATGTGTTGTCACCTGAGTTTTTGATCTTAGCCATTCTGACTGGTGTGAGGCACAGTCTCATGGTTGTTTTGATTTGCATTTCCCTGATGACTAAGGATGTTGAGCATTTCTTTAGGTGCTTTCTCAGCCATTTGATATTCCTCAGCTGAGAATTCTTAGTTTAGCTCTGTGCCCCATTTTTAATAGGGTTATTTAATTATCTGGAGTCTAACTTCTTGAGTTTATATATGTTGGATATTAGCCCTCTACTGGATGTAAGATTGGTAAAGATCTTTTGTCAATCTGTTGGTTGCCAATTTGTCCTATTCACAATGTCCTTTGCCTTACAGAAGCTTTGCAATTTGATGAAGTCCCATTTGTCAATTCTTGATCTTAGAGGATAAGCCATTGGTGTTCTGTTAAGGAAATTTTCCCAGTGCCCATGTATTTGAGGCACTTCTGTACTTTTTCTTCTATTAATTTGAGTGTATCTGGCTTCATGTGGAGGTCCTTGATCCACTTGGACTTGAGCTTTGTACAGGGCAATAAGAATGGATCAATTTGCATTCTGCTACATGCTGTCCTTCAGTTGAACCAGCATGATTTGTTGAAAATGCTATCTTTTACACTGGATGGTTTTTGCTCCTTTGTCAAAGATCAAGTGACCATAGGTGTGTGGGTTCATTTCTGGATCTTCAATTCCATTCCATTGATCTACCTGCCTGTCTCTGTACCAATACCATACACTTTTTATCACTATTGCTCTGTAATACTGCTTAAGGCCAAGGATGGTGATTCCCCCAGAAGTTCTTTCATTGTTGAGAATAATTGTCTCTGGTCTGGATTTTTTGTTATTCCAAATGAATCTGCAAATTGCTCTTTTAACTCTATGAAGAATTGAGTTGGAATTCCGATGGAGATTGCATTGACTCTGTAGATTGCTTTTGGCAAAATGCCCATTTTTATAATATTAATCCTGCTAATCCATGAGTTTGTGAGATCTTTCCATCTTCTGCTATCTTCCTCAATTTTTTTCTTCAGAGACTTGAATGAAGCTCTTGTCATACAGATCTTTAACTTGCTTGGTTAGAGTCACACCAAGGTATTTTATATTATTTGTGACTATTGTGAAGGGTGTCATTTCCCTAATTTCTTACTTTGCCTGTTTATCCTTGGAATAGAGGAAGGCTACTGATTTGTTTGAGTTAATTTTATACCGAACCACTTTGCTGAAGTTGTTTATCACGTTTAGGAGTTCTCTGATGGAATTTTTGGGGTCACTTAAGTATACTATCATATCATCTGCAAATAGTGATATTTTGACTTCTTCCTTTCCAATTTGTATCCCTTTGACCTTCTTTTGTTGTCTGATTGCTCTGCCTAGAACTTCGAGTATGATATTGAGTAGGTAGGGAGAGAGTGGACAGTACCTGATTTTCGTGAGATTGCTAAGTTTCTCTTCATTTAGTTTGATGTTGGCTACTGCTTTGCTATATATTGCTTTTACTTTGAGTAGGTATGGGCGTTGAATTCCTGATTTTTCCAAGACTTTTAACATGAAGGGATGTTGAATTTTGTTAAATGCTTTCTCAGCATCTAATGAGATGATCACATAGCTTTATTTCCTTGAATTTGTTTATATAGCGGATTATGTTGGTGGATTTCCAAATATTGGACCATCTCTGCATCCCTGGGATAATGCTTACTTGATCATGATGGATGATCATTTTGATGTGTTCATGGATTTGGTTTGTAAAAATTTTATTAAGAAATTTGTCTGAAGTTTTCTTTCTTTGTTGGATATTTGTGTGGCAAGTGTAATTGTGGCTTCACAGAAGAAACTGGGTAGAGTTCCTTTTGTTTCTATATTGTGGAATAGTTTGGGGAATATTGGTATTAGATCTCCTGTGAATAGAATACTGCACTAAACCCATCTGGTCCTCGGCTTTTTTGGCTGTCAGACTTTAGGAGTTATGGGACTGTTTAGATGGTTTATCTGGTCCTGATTTAACTTTGCTACCTGGTATCTGTCTATAAAATTGTCCATTTCATCCCAATTTTCCAGTTTTGTTGAATATAAGCTTTTGTAGTAGGATCTGATGATTTTTTAATTTCCTCAGTTTCTGTTGTTATGTTTCCCTTTTCATTTCTGACTTTGTTAATTTGGATACACTCTGTGCCCTCTGGTTAGTCTTGCTAAGTGTTTATATATCTTGCTGCTTTTCTCAAAGAACCAGCTCCTGGCTTTGTTGATTATTTCTATAGTTCTTTTTGTTTCTACTTGGTTGATTTCAGTCCTGAGTTTGCTTATCTCTTGCTGTCTCCTTTCTTGGGTGTATTTGCTTTTTTTTTTTTTTGTTGTTGTTGTTGTTGTTGTTGTTCTAGAGCTTTTAGGTGTGCTGTCAAGCTGCAAATGTATGCTCTCTCCAGTTTCTTTTTGGAGGCACTCAGAGCTATGAGTTTTCTTCTTAGCACTGGTTTCATTGTGTCCCATAAACTTGGCTATGTTTTGCCTTCATTTTCATTAAATTCTAAAAAGTCTTTAATTTCTTTATTTCTTCCTTGACCAAGTTTTCATTGAGTAGAGCATTGTTCAGCTCCCATGTTTATATGGGCTTTCTGTCGTTTTTTGTTATTATTGAAGACCAGCCTTAGTCCGTGGTGATCTGATAGGATGCATGGGATTATTTCAATCTTTATGTATCTGTTGAGGCCTGTTTTGTAACCAATTTATATGGTCAATTTTAGAGAAGGTAACATGAGGTGTTGAGAAGGTGGTATTTTTTTTGTTTTAGGATGAAATGTTCTACAGATGTCTGTTAAATCCATTTGGTTCATTACTTCTGTTAGCTTCTCTGTGTCTCTGTTTAATTTATGTTTCCATGATCTGTCCATTGATGATAGTGGGGTATTGAAATCTCCCACTAGTATTGTGTGAGGTGCAATGTGTTCTTTGAGCTTTAGTAAGGTGTCTTTTATGAATGTAGGTCTCTTGCATTTGGAGCATAGATATTCAGGATTGAGAGCTCATCTTGGTGGATTTTTTTCCTTTGATGAATATGAAGTGTTCTTTCTTAACGTTTTTAATAACTTTTGGTTGAAAGTCGATTTTATTCGATATTAGAATGGCTACTCCAGCTTGTTTCTTGGGACCATTTGCTTGGAAAATTGTTTTCCAGCCTTTTACTCTCAAGTATTTTCTGTCTTTGCCTCCAAGGTGTGTTTCCTTATGAAGCAAAATGCTGGGTGCCCCTTTCTGTATGCAGTCTGTTAGTCTATGTCTTTTTATTGGGGATTTGAGTCCACTGATGTTAAGAGATACTAAGAAATAGTGATTGTTGTTTCCTGTTATTTTTGTTGTTAGAGGTGGAATTATGTTTGTGTGGTTCTCTTCTTCTGGTGTCATTACAAGGAGATTACTTTCTTGCTTTTTTTCTGGTGTAGTTTCCCTCCTTGTGTTGGAGTTTTACATCTATTATCCTTTGTAGGGCTAGATTTATAGAAAGATATTGTGAAAATTTGTTTTTTTTTCATGGAACATCTTGATTTCTCATTTATGTCAATTGAGAATTTTGCTGAATATAGTAGCCTGCGCTGGCATTTGTGTTGTCTTAGGGTCTGTATGACATCTGTCCAGGATCATCTGGCTTTCATAGTCTCTGTTGAGGAGTCTGGTATATTTCTGGTAGGTGGCCTTTATATGTTACTTGACCTTTTTTTTCTTATTGCTTTTAATATCCTTTCTTTTGTGTGTGTGCTTTCAGTGTGTTTACTATCATGTGATGGGAGGAATTTCTTTTCTGTAGTTCTGCAGGCTTCCTGTATGTTTATGGGCATCTCTTTCTTTAGGTTAGGGAAGTTTTCTTCTATAATTTTGTTGAATATATTTACTGGCCCTTTAAGTTGGTAGTCTTTGCTCTCTTCTATACCTATCATCCTTAGGTGTGGTCTTCTCATTGTGTCCTGAATTTTCTGGATGTTTTGGTTTAGGAGCTTTTTGCCTTTTGCATTTTCTTTGACTATTGTTTCAATAGTTTCTATGGTATCTTCTGTCCCTGAAATTCTCTCTTCAATCTTTTGTATTCTGTTGGTGATACTTGTGTCTATGACTCCTGATCTCTTTCCTAGGTTTTCTATCTTCAGGGTTGTCTCCCTTTGTGCTTTCTTTATTGTTTCTATTTCCATTTTTAAATCTTGGATGGTTTTGCTTAATTCCTTCACCTATTTGGTTGTGTTTTCCTGTAATTTTTTAAGGGATTTTTGTGTTTCCTCTTTAAGGGCTCCTACTTGTTTACAAAGAAATACTTGTCCTGTATTTCTTTAAGGGAGTTATTTGTGTCCTTCTTAAAGTCCTGTATCATCATCATGAGATGTGATTTTAAATCCAAATCTTGCTTTTCCAGTGTGTTGGGATATCCAGTGTTTACTTTGGTGGGAGAACTGGGCTTTGAGATGCCAAGTAGTCATGATTTCTTTTGCCTAGGTTCCCGCGCTTGCCTCTTGCCATCAGGTTGTCTCTTGTGTTAACTTATCTTACCATGTCTGCCAGTAGCTTGACCCTTCTGTCAGCCTGTGTGTCAGCACTTTTGTAGACCTGTTTTCTTTCAGCTGGATATGGGAATCGAGAGCTCTTCCTGGGTTTATGTGTCCTGAGGCCTCCAGGCATGTTGCTTGGAACAGAAGAGTTGGTCTAACCTCTGGCTCTCAGGTGTGTCAGAGCTCCAGGCAACTGGCTTTCAGCTCTGGGCTCAGGCAGAAACTGGAAGGGTTTTGCCCCTGACTGTTCTTAAGTTCCTGTGCCCAGAAGCCACAGAGGACACTAGGTAGATTCCTCTTGGGTCAGGAATGTAGGCAGAAGTAGTTCTCTCCTCTGAGCTATCAGGATTGGCCACACTTCTGTGAATCCAGCTCTTTCCCCCATAGGATTTCAGTACAGAGAGCTGTGGGACCGGTTAAGTTCCGTGTGCAGCTCATCTGATGTCTTGGTGACTGTTTCACTCTATTAAAATCTGTATGCTCATAATATTTGGATTTCTAAATTTGTGGAAATGCATGTATATTCCTGATGGTGAGAAGTAGATGCATGCAGGCCGGACACATGACCACCTGTACCCTTGTGCCTAGGGAGGTCAGAGGTCATCTTTGGGTATGATTTCTCAGGAAATGCTTTGGCGGATAGGTGTCTCTCTCATTGAGATTTGGGGCTCACCAATCAGGCTAGGCTAGCTAGTGAGAAAGCCCCAATGATCTGCCCATCTCCACCTTGAACTCATGCTTACAAGGCAAACCTTTTAACAGCCCAGCTACAGTCTCAAGCCACCCAGTGAAGGTTTATTTATATTTTCCCGATATAGGTTTTCAGTGGCCCCTGGGCAGTGCAAAACACCTCCATGAGGACAGTATACTCCGAAGACTTTTCCTTGGTGCTTTCTACAAAAGAAAGAATATCCAATTTCTGCCCAAGTGCACTTTACTGTCTTGCTCCACAACTTCCCATCAGACCTGAAATCAGTTTTGGGGAGATTACTCTTAGTAAAGATCGATGGTATATCTGAAACATACAGGCAACAGGAGCATGAAGTTGATGGCAAGCACATAATCAATGTTTCACAATGTTTTTAGAACAGGAAGCTATGTAAAGTCAGCTCTATATAATTTCTTTCCAGGACCTCATAAATAAACAATCATTCTTTTTCCTCTTGTCAGCTGATTTATAAGGAGATCTTTAAATGGAGTGTTTCTATCCGTTACTAATGTCTTGTGTACTTCACTGTAAAGAGTGAACACAGCTCCGGCAAGCTCATTTAACATATTAATAAAGCATCAACATAATTTAAGACAACAAATAATTGCTGGATAGGAAAAATAGTGAATTATGGGTGAGAGACTGGCATTCAACTACAGAGTGCCAGAAACCCCCACTCGTCTCAAGAGAGCCAGCTGAACATGAAGAGGCATTGATCACTAGAGGCAGATTCTCAAGGCCACTGCTGCAGAGCTTGGGTACCATCCTGCCCCAATTCCTCACACTGGTAGTGGGAGTCAGCTTTGCTTTCTCACTGCAGAATACAGATCTATCACCACAGCCATGGGATAGACCCTTCCTATAAAAAGCCAGCAAGTTTGTTATTTCAGACTTGAAACATTGCCCTGATGTGCAGCCTTATGGGAAATTAGACAGGAGCTCTTCACAAGAATAGAATTAACCCTTGTCATTTAATATTTCATGCCATTCAGTGGCTCCCTAACAAGAACAAATGACTGTGGCTGAAATGAGCCTTATTTATCCTGAGTGGGATTTAATGATAATGATGGCAGGGCTGAGCATTTCATGAAACATTTTTTACCTGCAGCCACAATGCGGTGGCATTGTATTCATCCTACAGTAGGAAGAATTAATGACCCTGCTTTCCTGGTTTGGAAACATGAGAAAATCAGCTATTATCCATGCTAAAACTGGAACATAATTCAAAAAGAAGAAACATGACTTTCCCCACTGGAAAGCAGGCTGCAAAAACAGGGGCTGCTTTTGTTAAGGTGGGATGGCTACTTTTCAGGGTATTCATTTTCTGCAGGCTCAATTCTTTTCTGCTGGGATCTACCAGGTGAACATCTGTTTTATGAGCTCCACTCTGGCAGGCCCTTCTCCTCATCATTCAGATGATGAAATGCCTCTGCACTGTGATGGATGAACCCCAGAGCCCCTGCTGTGAGCCTTCCTGGATGGAGAGCTCAGCTTTTTTGCTGTCATTGTCAGACTCCTCCTGGGCATGCAGGCCTTCCAAATGAAGCAGAGTCCAGTGAACATGTCCATTTATATGGGAGATGAACAGGAAGGGTGGGCCGCAAGCAGAGTATGAACTGCTCCATAAACAAGTAGCTTATCACCAAACCCTGTTCTTTTCCTTTACAGAATATGAACTTAGTTTCTGGAGCATCCATTCATTCAAGAGCCACGTACGTCAATGTCCCTCATAACAAGGGGAGGAGGGATACCCCATTCTCATCATTCGAGCATGGGTAGAAATGCTGTATGCTTCTTTGATGCAGAGACTGTGAGAAGCAGGTGTGCCTTGTCTCTCTTGTTCACCACTCTAGATAATAAAACATAAAGGGTTCTGAGTCCTAAGAAGGAAGCAGAGCTACAAGATGGAGGGAGCCTGGGTCTTTGAGTGACCTCCTAGAAGGGTGTTTGTTGATGGAGTTCTTGTGAGCAAGAAATACATGTCTCATAAGTGAAGCCCCTTAGACAATTGGGAACATCAACCACAAAAGCTGATACTAGTTTGATTAGTACGCATATCAAAAATACTCAGTATAAAGGTCAAAACAGGAGGCCAAAATAATGCCCTCAGTTTGTCTTGAGTAATGCAGGACAGTCTGTAGTTGTACACCTGTCAAATGACCATCTTCCTTACCTTGCTGCTCACATCACACCACTTTGCCAGTCTTGGGTTGGTTGGTTGGTTGGTTGGTTGGTTGGTTGGTTGGTTGGATGGATGGTTGGTTGGTATTGAGATAGGGTTTCATATAGCCCAGGCCAGTCTCAAACTCACTCTGTAGTTGAGGATGGCCCTGAACTTCTGATTCTCTTGTCTTTATGGATAGTAAAACATAGGACTACAGGAATGAGCCACCATGTCTGTCTTATATAGTACTGAGACTAGAACCCAGCCCCTCACACAGGCTAGGAAGCACTTTAACAAAGAAGCCACCTTACTAGCTTTCTGTCATTCCTAACATGTCTACACATAGCTTACAGTATGTGTTCACTGCCTGCCCTCTTTATGAACAGGGCTAACATATCCATTCCAGCCATCTTTATGAGTGATTTCAAAATTTGAGCTGATTACATGTTATCCTCCTGTGTATTCTGATCCTCATATTCTCTAAGCCTCTGTTCAGTAGAAGTTCTTCAAGGAAGCTAGCCTATTCCATAACATCACAGAAATAACATTAGCCAACGTTTTCCGTTACTATATAGAGGGGTGGTCTTGTTTTTGTTGCTGCATAGGATTCCTGCCGGTAGGCATACCACAGTCATTCATCTTTTTACACATCTCACTGATGGACATTTGAGATGTTTGTAGCTGTGATTAATAAAACTTGTATGAAAAATGTGAGCATACTCTTGTATTCATTTTTATTAGGCAAAATCTAAAAATGGAATTGCTAGGTCATAGGCCAACTTACCATTAACTTTTAAAGAACTTAACAAGCCATCATTTTAAAGTCTATGCACTTTACTTCAGTCATGTCAGTTTATGAGAGTTTGGTAGCTCTCATGTTCTCAGTAGTGCAGACCACTGATCATTCTAGAAAGCACAATGGCATCTTACTGTCACTGTTCCTGTCATCTCATGATGCATGAGTTCCTCCATGTTCATCAGCCATTCACAGAGCTTACGTTCTGAAGCACTGGTACAATTTGAAGCATTCAACCTGATTCCTCTTAGTAAAATAAAAGGGAAAGAAGAAAGGAAGAAAATGGAAGGGAAGGGAAGGGATGGGAAGGCACATAAGAGAAGGGGAAAGAAAAGAAGCAAAGGAAGGAGAGAGAAAAGGGAAGGGAAGAGAAAGGGCAAAGGTAAGAAAGGGGAGGAGTGGGAAGAGAGGACAGGAGGGAGGAGAATAGAGAGGGGAGGGAAAAAGAGGAGAGGGCAGTGGTTTTTGGTACAGCAACTACACAAGAGGCCATAGTTTCCTGTCAGATTAAAACTGGACTAGATCTAAGCATCCAAGTGCAACATGAAACGAGGACCCTACCAAGGGGATTTGTTGTAGATGTTGGTTCATTTGTTTGACTAGACAAACCTAGAATACTGAAGTGACACACAAGGACAAGCCTGAGGGAGAAAGAGCATCCTTCACAGGAAGAAACACAGATGGAAAGCATTATTATCCTGCTCGGGCATAGTGACTCCCAAAGTGGACCCTGACATCAGCATCTGCGCCAGTCCTGAGTGGCTCCCCAGGAATGTGCAATAAATATCCATTATCCTTAATTAAATACAAGAGCTAGTAGCAGCTAGCTAACACCCCTGGCTGAACTACCATCCATTTAGGAAGGGATCACGCTGTGGGGTGTTTTTAATTCTGACATGACATCATGACATTCCAATGTGTCACCTTTCCTAGGAGGAAGCAAACTGAGTGTGGGGCTCCATTATCATGTTTGCCCCACAGTTAGGAAAGGATTCCCACTAATTGGGTAATTGTGGGCTTGAGTAGCCAGTTAGTGTGGGCAAATTGAAAGCATGATCTTTGCAAATCAATCTGCATACAAAATGTGTGTCCTTTAACTCTGTCACTTGGCTATCAATCACAAGGACAGCCATTAACAGCCCTCTCTTTCTGAATAAATCCTTTTAATCAAAGTTGGTTTGTGATATCTGTGTCACGAATGACATTAATAACATATAGCTTCTATGATGTCTCATATTAAACATCATGCCATCTACTTGACAAAAACATTAACTGAGCAACACATTTTTGAAAATGTTTAAAGGGAATAAGTTGGTTTTGTGAAGAGAGAGAGAGAGAGAAAGAGGTATCTATTCGTAAAGTGAGAATATTTAGTAAGAAGAGGACATCTGAAGCTTTATCGCAATCTATCTGTGCTTCTAGGCAGTTAGTTCCCACATGCTGTGGATGGGCAATGCCTCACTGAATCTTCTGACCAGCTTGTGAAGCAGCAAGAGTTGTTAGTCCTGGAGTTAGTTTTAGAGTGAGAAAGTTGAAGAATCAATGCCACAGAATCCGCCCAGAATCAGAGTCAGAGTTTGAACATAACTCCTTCTTGCCCATCTCATCTATATTCCTATCTGTGGGCACCTCACGCTGAGTTTCTGAATGACAAAAGAAAGGCTGGGAACTATCTCCTTAACATCTTTTAAATGAATTCATGGTCTCTCTCTCTCTCTCCTGGATGACTCTCACCACTCAACAGACTTGATTTCCCCTGCCCCACATCAGTCAGTGAGACCTCTCCATAAAGCAAATTTGGACTGATTTTTTTCTTGCTAAAATGTTGTCACCATCAGTTGACATTCAAATCCTTTTGGATAGAAACTGAACCTCTTTATGGCCTCTGTCAGAGCACAGAGAAGCCAGTAGAACTCAGTTTTGCAGACAGCCTGCTGTCATTCACTCGACAGTGGGAATGCTGTTGTCAGCGCTGCAGGTGACTTGGCAATACTGTTATCTCATTACCATCAGAGACTCAGCAAGGCCAGCTCTTCTTCTCTTATCAGCTCAGGTACTGAGGACCATTTGGCAGCACATACAAAGCTCTGCTTCCTGCATATTTCTGAAATTGGATCCTAGATGTCAGGCTCTAGCTTTTCTCTACCATGAGTTTTCCCTTCTGATAACTGCAGGATCCAGTCTGTGGCATCCTGTCTGTGGAATCACATCTATGGGATCCTGTTGTCTGTGGGATCCCATCTATGGATCTGTTCTCTCCTTTTATATTTATTCTCATAATTTTCTCTAGAGTTAGTCTCAGGAAGTGCATAAGTTCAGAAATGAGTCTTAGCCCAGCTCAAGCTAGACTGTAGAAGGATTTATGGTGATTAGGTAAAAGCCAGCATCCTCAGAAACTTCAGAAATGTGTTCCCATGAAGCAAAAGAAGTCAGTTTCCTAGCCTCTAGAAGAAGAAACTATGACACTCTATTAAGATAGACCTGCAAACTGGTATAACCACTTTGGAAATCCATCTAGCAGTTCCTGAGAAAATTGGACGTGGTGCTACCTGAAGACCCACCTCCCCTGGACATACACACGTTCATAGCATCCTCATGTTATAATAGCCAGAAGCTATTCTTTCGAACCCAGATGTCCCTCAACAGAGGCATGGATATAGAAAATGTGGTACATTTACACAATGACATACTACTAGATGATTAAAAACGAAGATATCAAGAATTTTGCAGGCAAATGGATAGGACTAGAAAATATCACCCTGAGTGAGATCATAACCCAGCCCCAAAAGGACATACATGGTATGTACTCACTGATAAGTGGATATTAGCCAAAAATTTCAGAATACTCATGATACAACTCAGAGAACATATGAAGTAGAAGGAGGAACAAAATAATCACGGGAGGCAGACGAAGGGAGGAACCTGGGTGGGAGAGGGTAGCGGGAGGAAAGAAAAGGGGGGCAGAATCAGGTATGGGAAGAAACAGGAGAGAAGTTCATAAGCCCAAGAGAATGAATAGAAATAAGTAGCAGTGGGAGGTGAGGAACTTGGGGAACCACTAGAAAGTCCCAGACAATAGGGATGTGGGAAGCTCCCAGAACCCATTGGGAATTTAGTGGGGAGATAAAACCTGAAGAGACCAACTCCTGTAGATAGATATGGGCCCCATATGAGGGATGGGGCCACCCACCAATCTCAAAATTTTTAACCCAGAATTGTTCCTGTGTAAAGGAAATACAGGGACAAAAAATGGAGCAGAGACTAAAGGAAAGGCAACCCAGAAACTGCCCCACCTTGCCATCCTTGGTGCAGACAGCAAGCCCAAACACTATTGTTGATGTCAAGGTGTGCTCGAAGATAGGAGCCTGGCATGGCTGTCATCTGAGTCAGATGCAGATACTCAGCCATTGAGCCTGGGGACCCCAATGGAAGAGTTAGAAGAAGGACTGAAGGAGCTGAAGGGGATTGCCACACCACAGGAAGAACAACAGTCTCAACTAATCAGAGCCCTCCGAACTCCCAGGGACTAAGCCACCACGGACTTATCTGTGACTCCTGATATGTATGTAGCAGAGGACTGCCTTGTCTGGCCTCAGTGGGAGGGGATGCACTTGGTCCTGTGGAGGCTTGATGCTCCAGAGAAGGGGGATGCTAGAGAGGTGAGGCAGAGTGGGGAGGCACTCTCTTAGAAGCCATGGGGAAGGGGGATGGGGGTTCATGGAGGGGGATCCGGAAGGGGGACAGCATTGGAAATGTAAATAGAATAATTAATAAAAATAATAACAAGAGCAAAAAATAATTTAAAAAAAAAGTCAAAGCTCTAGGCTCCCTATTTACATTCAAAGCCCAGGTTCCTTTGGTGACTGTTTTCATCCCCTCACCATTCACTCTTTATAATTGCAAAGTTCCCCCCTGCCCTGCTATTCTCTTCTAGTCTTTTTCTTGCTATTCTCTTGCTTCTTTATGTTCCCAAAAGATAGCCCTGGCCATGTTGCCATGTTCTCTTGTTCTCTCTCTCTCTCTCTCTCTCTCTCTCTCTCTCTCTCTCTCTCTCTCTCGCTCTCGCTCTCGCTCTCGCTCTCGCTCTCGCTCTCGTTTCTTTACTGTGCCTTGGCTTATATCTAGCACCATGGTTTTAAACGCCATCTTTACAGCACAAATTTAGAATGTGATTCTCTAATCATATCCTTAACCCTAAACTTCAAACTTGACTTGAAACCCAGTGAGGTTTCTCACGAGCACCTCAAGTTTAGCTGGCACTGGGTAAAGGATGGACACTGAAATAAAGAAAATCTCCTACTGCAGCATTACTTCAACACCCTCACCCACCAAATCTCCAAAACAAACAAAAATATACCAAAACCCCAAACAACTGAAACACACCAAATCCTCAAACCAACCAAAACACCAAATCCCCAAACCAACCAAAAACCACCATCGCCCCACCAAATCACTCAAACAATCAAAACCATAGCAAATCCCCAAACAACCAAAACCACACCAAATACCCAAACCAACCAAAACCACACCCAAATCCCCTAGAACCCTGTGACCTTAATCTTTGTCTAGGTAGATTCTAGTATATACTTTTTTTTATTTTTGTTTTGTTTTGTTTTGTTGGCTTATGAAACAGAAATTTGTTTTCTTACAATCCTAGAGGAGAGAAGTCCAAGGTCATGTTGCTAGCCTCATTGGTTCCTGGTGAGAACATGCCTCCTCCTCTCTTGTACAGAGCCACCTCTCTTACAGTGTGCAAATAAAAAAAAATGGCTCTCTAGAATCCTTTCTCTCTATCTCTCTCCCTCTGTCTCTCTCCTTATATCTCTGTCTCTCTGTCTCTCTCTGTCTCTGTCTCTCTCTGTCTCTCTCTGTTTCTGTCTCTCTCTGTCTCTGTCTGTCTCTTTCTCTTCTCTTCTCTCTCTCTCTCTCTCTCTCTCTCTCTCTCTCTCTCTCTCTCTCCCTCTCTGTCTCCTTCTCTGCTCTTTTCAAAACACTAGTTAAAACTTCCTATTTTTAACAGACAACATTTCAAATTGTCATTGACAAATGACAATTATCTAACATGACTTTCTGTCTTGCACCACAGCCTTTCTGGCCCTAGAGAACAACCAGGAACAAAATCATGAGAGGTTCACATTTCCATGCAAATGTTTGTGTAATCTCTTGTGCTCTTCCAGTGATGGCAAATGAATTGCCTTGTAGTCTAAAATATCAGCTTCTAATAAGAGTTAAAGTTCTGCCTTCTGAATAAGAATTCATATTCTGAGCCTCTCTCATGAGGTTCTCTTTGCCAGCCAACTTCCACTGAACACATACCCCCAAACACATACATACGTACATACCCCATATACATTACACACACATGTACCACACATACACACACACATACATACACATACATACAAAAATACCCCCCCACATATATACACACCCATCACACACACACACACACACACACACACACACACACACACACACACAGAGGAAAAAGCAGGGCCAATATAAAAACACCACATCTGCCTTGGATTCATACTAAGGACTAAAATCATTGTGGCACTCTATTTTCACACGGCCAATAAACCATTTTTAAATTACAAGTAAAGAAGAAAAAGTACCATTTATTCCCAAGAGAACAAAAATGAATGCCAGCTTTGAGAGCAAGAGAGAAAAACAGCTTTGAGGGTCCTGAATAATAGAATGTGGATGCCACATTCATGCTTTTCTAAGTCTCTTCTAATACAAAGGTGTGAGCTTGCACTCTCTCCTCTCCTCCTTCATCCCTTCCCCTTCCCTCCCTCACCCCCCTCTTCCTCTGACTCTCTCTCTCTGTCTCTCTGTCTCTGTCTCTGTCTCTGTCTCTCTCTCTCTCTCTCTCTCTCTCTCTGTGTGTGTGTGTGTGTGTGTGTGTGTGTGTGTGTGTGTGTGTGTGTGTGTAGACTATGTGACTGAGCTATAGAAATCACTCTGTGGGCTGCCTCTCAGATGACTCTGTGTGAAACATCAGTCAAGGGAATCAGTTCAATCAACTTCCCTGTCTGGGTATACTTGTTTCTAGAAGAACTTCAGGAGGAAACAATGAAATCTCTTGTGACACTGCACCCCCTATATCAAGGTTTCTTTTCCTCGATGCTGTTGACATTTGAAGTAGAATAGTTTCTGTCATGGCGACCTGCCTTGTGTGTCATGGCGGCCTGTCGTGTGTGTGGTGGGATGTTTAGAATCAGCAGCATCCCTGGCTTCTACCCACTAGACACCAGTAGCACCTCCACCCACCCCTTGTCACTCAGTTGTGATAACTGAAAATGTCTCCAGACATTGCCAAATATCCCCCAGCGGATAAATTTGCCCCAGTGAGAACCACTGCCCTACAAGAAGCAGACTTAAGCCTGGACAGGTTTCACTTCAGAGTTAAATTAGAGTGTTAGGTCCCACACATTGCTGAATCATATCTTGCTAACACCCACTCCTGCTCATAGGGACAACTGGTCGCTTTGTGAAGAGAAATCTGCTCAACCCTCACCACACATAGAAAGATGATCTAGATGCAACATTATCGCTAGAGACAGTGGTACACATGCATGGTTTATGGTTCTAATTAAAACTTGGTCCTTAGGGCATAGGTCACCCAGGCTCCTTGCTGCAGTCCGATGACTTGCTCCTAGCACAGAGCAACCCCTCCTTCCTCTTCTCAATCACCTCCCTGCTCTTCTTATGGCTCCCCAGCTCCTCCTTCCACAGAAGCCACAGACACAGCCCTCCATCATTTCTTTCTACATCATGGCTTTAAGTGACATCTTTAGCCCAATAACCCCAAGTTCCCTTCTGGCCTAAGCTCCCACACTGAATGCCAAACTTTGACCCCAACCTCTTTGAACCCTTCCCATAGATGCTGCCTAGCTGCTCACATTTAATAAACCAAGAAAAATCTCTTTCTTCCCCCCAGTGATTTCATAGTCAATCTCTCTTCATTTATAAAAATGCTACCAACATGGCTGGTCTCACATGAGGTAGTAACCCACGAGTCATTTTTGAAAGTTCTTCCTTCAGTGTCATTCTCTGCCATAATGTAGCCATCATTACGTGGTCCACGACTCATGGTCCACGACTCATGTTCCTGCAAGGATTCTCATTAACCACATGGGGTCACACAAAAACAAAAAGGCATTTAAAGTAGGAAGAAGCCTTTGGAGAAGAAAGGGGTTCTCAGCAGGAGTGGGGCGAGAGGAAATAATTGTGAGCATAACTAAAATCTATTGTACATGTGAGATACCAAAGAATTTTTTTAAATCTATAAAGAAATTTTAAAGAGATTCTTTCCTCTTTTTTCCTTTGCATTATGCAATATAACCTGTGTATGGATCCTCTACCCACTGCTCCTCTGAGACCCAGGGTGAGCCTATGATTCAAGTCCAGAAATGTCATTGGCCTGTCATGCAGATGAATGGTGTCCCTGGAGCAGTGCAGAGAGCAACTGCAAGACCACACTCAGGAGTTCTCTATGCTCCAACCTGCATCACCTCTCACCAGGATCCAAGAGCAAGCACCCAACATTTCCTGCTGTTTCACTCTGTCCCCAAGAGTCCTCCATTCTTCACCTAACAACTATCAAGGGTGATGTTTTTGAAAACGTGTACCTCAAGTAATGTTGCCAAATAACTGAAACTCTCTCAAAAGCTCCCCAACGCTTTTCACAGAAAATCCAAATGCGGTTTTCTGTGATCCAGGACTTGCTTGATCTGGTTCATCTAACTGTTCCCAATTACCTATTGGCTTCTTTTCCCCCTATCTCTCTTTTTCTCTATCTCTGTCTGTGTGTCTCTCTATATGAGTGTCTGTTGTGTGCGTGTGCGTGTGCATGTGTGTAGGTGCGCAAGTCTCTGAGGGCTAGAGGTCAAGCTTGGGTATTATTTCTCAGGCAATGTTCACTTGTTTAGAGCGCATGGTCTCTCACTGGCCTGGGTTTCAATGATAAGGCTGCGGTGCTGAGAGGACAGCACCACCATGCCCAGCGTTAGACTGTCAGGCAGTCCTGTTTTCTCATCAGTACTTTCTCAGCTCAGTGAGCTCGCCCAGCCCCACTGGCCTTTTTGCTCCATAGTAAAAGACCTTATCTCCTGTTTCTAAATATGATTTCTTTGCAGTCCCAGGGCACCCACAATACTTTTCAGGGCACACTTCACAGCCCTGACTGTATTCTGTCAAGTCTTTTGTTTATTTCTGCATTCCTAGAACTTAGCACAGCACTGATGCTGTGGCAGACACTCAAGCGACCCTCAGTTAAGTGACACTGAGAAATGGCCATTGCTAATGCCTTTTGGTGTGCTGTTTCATTTGAGCATTTCCATTTGTTAAAGTTGGGGATTAAGATATAAACACATATAAATAGGTAAAATGCAGGAGAATTAAGAAGGTTTTATGATTCAGGTATGAGTTCCTTGGAAACCATCAATGACCATCTCAAATGGAGGGGACCCTGCTCTTCACTGCAGCCCCTTTCTTTAGCTCTCCAGGCAGCATCGTCAGCTGACTCATGTTTTTATTCTGTGTTTATTCCTCTCCCCTGGGACACCACTGTACTCTCCATGAAGCCAGGGATCAAGTTCATCTTGTTTGATGTTAAATGCCCCGTACCTACTGGTCCCCTGGTGAAAGCAAGTGCTCAATAAATGTTTGTTGAATGATGAATATCTGAAGTTTCCCTGCACCCCCCCCCAAAAAAGGAAAAACAAGAAAAACTTCTGATCTTGATTCAAACTGCTCGTTGGACTTAAGGAGAAACCCTTTAACTGTGCTTAGCATTATAAGCCCCTCATCAACTGCCCAGACACTGACAGGTTTAAGATGTGCTCTGTCCAAAGCTCTTACATGCATTTGGCTCTGCTGCAGAAGGCAGAGTGACATTTACTCTGATGAGAGATGAAGGCTTCACCTTTCTGGTCTGAAGACGAGGCCCTGTAACCCTTCTGTTGACAAGAGCAGTTCTGGGTTCTTCTATTGCCTAATCAGACTGACAGCAAACTTCAGCCTGAATCTCTTTGGGCAATGATGTGGTACTAGGACCAGATTTAAAATGAAGAAGCTGAAGAGGGACTTAGAAGAATAAGGGACAGATAGATCAAGAAAGTCTGCAGTCAGAGAGAGTCGGGGAAGTAAGAGCAGTCATTGTATTCATGAACACTGGGCTCAGGAGTTTTCTTTCCAATATTCCAGTCCTTAGAACTGGTTCATCTCTCCAGCCTAACTAGGGGCAAAAAGTAACATGGCAAACAATCTTGCTTCATTGCCTGGGTGACGATGTCACCAGTGGGAATGTACGTTATCCCCAACACACACTTGTACTGCTTGGTGTGCCTAACATTTTTTTTAAAAAAAAAAAAAAAGTTAAATGGTTTAATAGACTGAGTGAGAGTTTTCCATATTAAAACTAATTTTTGGGATATATATATATATATATATATATATATATATATATATATGGCATTTTCATGTGTCAATACCAGTTGAACCTGGACAGTTACTGCAGGCCTTGAGCAGGGCAGGCTGTGTGAACTTATTTCCTATGAGAACCCAGGAGAGCTCAGATCCAAGCTTTGTTCTCTAATCTACTTTTACTTAGGAATACAGTTTTCAATGGCTCCTAGGGCTGGATAATGAATAGTCTCCATTTCTCCATTTTCTTCCTTAGCGTCTTCCCTTCTGACTGCTGTCATGAGCAGTAGTAGACATGCCACTCAGAGTTCTTGAGATTTGTCCGAGTGCAGTTTTTGTGTTGTGGGCTAAATGTGGGCTTTGAGCATGCTCACCTAGAATCTCCTACTCAGCATAGCCTTAGCCCTCCATTTATTTTTTTTGAGAGAAGTTGTCCCTAAGTTTCCCAGGCTGGCTTTGTCCTCACTCAGTAGCTGGGACTAACCTTGAACTTCCATCCTCTTGCTTCCACCTCTCCCCAGCAGCTAGGATTTCAAGCCTTAGTCTCTAAGATCCATATGGTGAGAGGAGGACGGTACAGAATTCTTAAGGTAGTGTAACTATAACATATCTTCTTAAGGTATTTATTTCATTGAAATACTTAGGGACTATATTTTAAAGTGTTTTGAGCTTGTATCTAATCCCAAGCACTAGTGATGAAAGATTGTTTTTCTAAGTTGATCAGTCTTTTGGAGGTTTTTCATGTGTGAAGTATATTCCTTTTGTCTACATAAATGTCTATGTACCATGTGTGTGCAGTGCCTGCAGACGCTGGAAGAAGGCATTGGGTCCCCTGGAACTGGAGTTATAGACAGTTGTGAGCTGTACTGTCAGAGCTGGGAATTGAACCTGGGTCCTTTGGAAGAGCAGCCAAGGCTCTTAATCACTGAGCCACCTCTCCGGCTCCCATCTACATTTTTGAACAAAGCTTGGTTATACACATCAGTTTCCACCCCTTCACCTCTCTAATTCTACAGAAAATCCACAGCTCTTAGATAATTCAACCCTTGCCACAAACTTGCTTAGCTTTTTATTTTAGCTTAAATTCCTTTCCCACAATAATGAGATTCTGATAACACAAATAGAGCAAAACTTATAACTTGTCATTTAGGTGTCACTGTGTCTTTTCACAGGACAGGAACTTACAAACTATTATGTCAATTTGTAACATGCCTTAGGGTTCAAAACCCAGGGGCTTGAAGAACAAACTTGAAACCAGTAAAAACAAGTACCATGATGAGAGAAATTCAAAAGACATCGAGACAAAGAGGACTCTTCTGGCCCCAACTCCTGACCTGGTTAGATCACATCACGTGGTTCTCAGAAGTCATTGTGCTTAGGGTTCACACCTGAGAGATGACCTGGCAGTGAAGAGTGCCTGATGCTCTTTCCAAGAGCCTGGGTTGGATTTCCAGCACCCATGGGCGGCCCACAACAATCTCTAATTTCAGCTCCAAGTGTTCCAACACCCTCTTCTGCAACGGCACTCATATGCACAGATCTCTACACAGATATACACGTACACACACAACTTTAAACATAAGAAACCGGTACATCACTCAATAGGAAAGAAACTAAACCTCACACTGGAAACCTAGCCAGCTTTCTTGGGTTAATGAGGTTACGGACCATAGAATGAATCTGCCACCACCACTGCGCCAGAACAGCATAACGCGTGTCCTAAAGCTCATCCTTTATCCACAGAAACATGCAGGTATCACCACTCAAAGACGCCTCTCTTGACCATAAAGTTAAAAAGAACAAGGAGAGGCTTAGACGGGGAAAGGGGGAGGGGCAAATTAAATAATTGTTTTTATAATCTCAAAACACAAAAGAAATATTATTTTTAGAAAACCCCTTTACAGCAAATGGAGACATCACAGAAAACTGCAACTGAACACAATGCTGAGACCAATATGTACAGCTCACTGTTCCTTTACATTGTCTTCCCCTGTACCCAGCCCCAACATGAGCCTCTCATGTGCCTTTACATTGTCTCCTCTGTACCCAGCCCCAACATGGGCATCTCATGTGCCTTTACATTGTCTTCCCCTGTACCCAGCCCCAACATGGGCCTCTCATGTGCCTTTACATTGTCTTCCCCTGTACCCAGCCCCAACATGGGCCTCTCATGTGCCTTTACATTGTCTTCCTCTGTACCCAGCCCCAACATGGGCCTCTCATGTGCCTTTGTTGAGGCTGGGTCTATTGCAATGCTAAGTGTGGGCTCCCAAGACCTGGCTGTCCAAGGGAGAGCCTACATCATACACCTTGGCCTCAAGTTATTTCTGATTGACAAATAAGAATGCCAACAGCTAATAGCTTGGCAGAGAACCCAATATGGAGAAGAAAGGTAGGAGGAGGAAGGAGAAACCGCCATGGGTTAGGAGTCAAGAAAGCATGACCCCGAGGCCTGGCCAATTGGAGTTAAGAGCAGCCCAGATGAAACATAATAAGTAATAACTCAAGGTTATTGATTTTAAAAGTAGGTTCTAACAACATAGAGGGCAAGCAGCTGCCCAGCCTTTGTACTGTTGCAAATATAAAGTTGTGTGTGTTTTTTATCTAGGAATTCAATGATCTAAGGCAGGATAGAAACCCCGGGTCAGGAAATGTCTACAACGTATTTGCGTCCAATGTGGTGTAAAAACTCACTTTAAAAAACAATAATAATTTGAAATTCCCAAAGGGAAAATACATGGCATCCCTGTAAGATTAGGAGGCAGGGAATTCATAGAGTAAGCTAAGACACAGCTGCGCCCCAAAACTAAACCTTAATAACAAAACCTTTAGCTGCTGACTCAGACTCCAGCCTGAGGTCTTCTCAAATGCTTCTCTACTGCACTGTAGATGAAGCTTAATCATGCAGATGCTAAAAAGCCCCTGCTATACAATAAACCAGGCTGCTCAGAGGGCAAAAAGCAAGGCCGCATGCCTCCCATAATCAAAGAAAGAATAGAGAATAAATGGAAATGTAAAATGTCAGCGCTATCATAAACAACTGGGCTCTTTCACCGTGGGCTCAACGGGAATACTGAGAGTGCTTAGCCTAGCATGTGACACATGTTGGCCTGAAAATAGGCTAATGAAGTAAATAGAAGGGAATTTAAATAAGGTTAAATATAGGGAAGGATATTAATTCAACTGATATAAAGAGAAAGGGGATGTAAGTATATTTATCCACAGAGATACTAATCTCTACAGAAAGGAGAAATGAATGAAAATCACTTTAAACGTTTTTAGAAGAAAGAAATAAAGGGAAACATAAGATGCCAATACTATCATGAAGAACTGGGTTCTTCCAAAGGGGGCTCCACAAGAATACTGGGGCTGCTTAGTTTAACACATAATGCATATGTTGGCCGAAAAAAAAACTCACACAGTAAATAAAAGAAAATTTAAATAAAGTTAAATATAGAAAAGGATATTAATTCAGTATATATAAAGAGAAAGGGGATGTAAGTATATTTATCACTGTACCTAGCCCTGACAAGGGCATCTCACTGTTCCTGGATATTGTTCTCAACTGTAACTAGAGGACTTTTCTGCAATATTTATTTTTCAGTAATATGAGAATCCTTGGAAAAATATATAAAGTTGACTTGAGCCTTCAATTGTTTTAATTGTACACTTTGAAGCCATCAGTAACAACAGCATATGCACCCATAACACTGCACTGAGCAGTAAGCCTTTTTTTCAATCATTATTCAGGAGAAATAATCTTTTTAAGTGGCAAAATTACTTTAAGTGATTTTAATACTAGTTTTTACATATAACTGGTAGATGCCTTGAGGGATGACTGTACCAGGCAGCTCCCTACAAAAAGAGGTGCTGATTAGAGTTTTCACACTCAGAATTCATAAGGTTTCTTCTGGAGAATTGAAAAGACCAAAAGGAGAACCCAGAAAAGGTGAGTTACTTCATGCTCAGAAGGGGCTTCCTTGAAGGATGTTTGTTTAGCTCTTTCTTTCCATCATCAGACACAAGTATAAAGTCCCATACCCATGCAGGGCACTGCAATAGAACTGGCTCAGGAGTTGGAGAAAGATGGCTCATCGTAGAGAGAATGGACTGCCACTCAGTCACTGTTAGCTTAATTATCCATGATCAAAGCTGCAGCATTGCTCCTCGTAAAGATCAGAACCTCTGGCTTTCCTGCAAAATCTAGTGGTGCATGTTTTCTTGAGGCATCTCTGTGGATGATACTCAACAAGGGACATGTCGTATGAGGAGTAGAAGATGACCCTGACAGAATTTCTCCCAAGCCCAGGCTGCCTTCCCCATCTCTCCAGCAGCTCCATGGCCTTTGTTTGGTGGTTATCCTGATATGCATTACCCATCAGGGTATAAGCCATTCTCCCTCTGGCCACAGGCTATACTAGTCAGTGTTCCCAACATACTCATCAAGGCAGGGAAGAGGGAGGGCTGGTACAAAACTCTTCATCAATCTCTGCTATCTTCTACCAACTAATTAAACAAGATATAATGAGCTTAGAGATTCATAAAACCGATTGTAAAGTACTTTGATACATTACAAAGCATAACCCAAACAAAATCTAGATTCCTGACCATACAGAGATTCTGAACATCAGCTTTCCATTCTCCATTGACAAACCTCACTGGTAACCTGGTTCTTCCAAGGGACAGCTCATTATCAATGAGAGATTTTGATGTGTTCTCTTTCCTCTGTTTGGAATCTCTATCCCAGTCCTTCTCATCCAATGACTCTCAAAAATATCCATAATCCCCCAGAAGTATACCTAACCATTCTATCAAAACTGGTTCCAGAAAAGCCTGGTGCTTCAAGTCAGTGGTCCTAGTTTCATAGCAGGCTGAGGAAGGACAACTGGAGTCCAGAAGTTCAAAACCAACTCATGTTGGCCTGGCCAACATGTCAAGACCTCACCTTAAAACAAACCAATCATGATACCCTAAACCATAATCTGGAATACAGAGCAAAGCTCATTTAAAAACTGAAACAGTGACCTATGCTATATTCCTGATTGTATTTTGCAGTTTTCCAGAATACTAGTCACAGCTTACAATGATTTATGAAGATAATATGCATCTTTCCTGATAGATGATGAACAAAGCTTGTGACTTTCCTGACAGACAATGAACCCCATGAGAACAGAGCTGTTGGCCTACATTTTTGCAGCCTATTTTAATAAATGTACAACCTCCCCTCTTGCCCACCACCTACTAGAGGTAATGGAAGAGAAAAGTTATTAGGATATGGGGGTGGGGAGTGGACCAGTTTAGCAATAGTATTTTGGGGGCAAGCTCAATATTCTTAGTCAGCAGTTCAGTCCCAAAGCAAACACCAAATATAAATCAGCAGCTTCAGTCCAGTCCTCTAGGCAGGCAGACATCACTCACAAACCAGCAGCTATAATTCAATCCTGAAGAAACCACAAGGTTTACAAACTGGCCTGTGGCCGCTGAAGTACCAAGAAGGTGAACGAACCTCACAAGAAGTTCTTTGATGAGTTTCTCTCTCGCCTCACCACTAGTGGAGCCCGGTAATTGCAGTGTACGGTGAACCAATACGTGCTTGTTGTTAATAAAGACTAGTGAGGTGGAGCAAACCAAACCAATGCTCTCTCTCCCACTGTCTGTGGGGTCACATTTATACTCCTTCATCATACAACCTTTCATATGCTTACTATAGCAAAGCATCCTTTTACCTGTGTCTGCTTCAGGAAAACATTCATTCACATGTCTGTCTTAGTAAGACATTCTATGTGTCCCAGCAAAACATCATTTAACATAACTGACTTTCAAAACAAACTAGAAGTTTCCACTTCACAGAGCCATAGCTGTCTAACCTATGGGTCAGCAAACATTTTTCTGTCAAAGACTTGACAATAACATTTTTAGTCATGACAGCTATTTCAACTTTTATGCTGTTATGAGAAAATATCACATACAATTCATAAATTAATTCATGTAGCTGTATTCCAGCTAAACTTTATTTATAAGATCAAGATAGTGAGGCAGATTCAGTACCATGATTGTTCTGACTTGGTGTCTTGTTATGTTAACCAACCTAGGCTTGAACTCCTAGACTCAAAGGACCCAAACTTGTTAATCCTCCCAAGTTGTTGGGACCAGCAGTGTGTAACACCACTTCTGACAGGAGCTTGCTATAGCTCCTTGTCATGCCTAAAGTGTCAACTGAAGCACCTATCACATAGCACAACACAGGTCTGTTGGATAAACGGGCATGTGAACGTGTGGTCCACATCAGGCTAGGCTTGTGTCTGAGACGTTGTGGCTATCATTTTCTCCATATTCTACTTAAAGTCTTTCACCTGAGTCCAGTCCAGTTTGCTCCTTTTCTTCAGTATTTCCCAACTTGATGTTCATTTGCTGTTTGACAAGTGGCTTTCTCCAAGTTTCACTGAATTTAATCTTGGAGCCATCTTTTCGATGTTTAGTAATGTCTATGATTTGTCTCAGTGACTTGGGCTGAACCCGTACATTTTACTTTTATCACTTCTAATCCACTGCACTCAATGGTTAGCTGTGCAATGATTTTTCCAGGACGAAAGGAGATAAAGGAATGTGAATTGGGTAAATGAAAATCAGTCCATCTTTATGAAGACAGCAAAAACCAGTACCTATTTTAAAATGTGCCTTTCTCAGTCAGTCCTGAAGCATTCCCTTTCTTGGGACTAAATCATGGATTTTAGCATTTGATAGAGTACAAGGTTGAAGGGTAGATTGAGTCTTTTGCTGGTGAGCTGGCCACACAGACCACCAGCCATCCTTGCAGTGCCTCTCCCTAGGTGGGCCTCAGGTCTCTCCCTTTGAATATTTTGGAATAACCACAGAACTCTTTAGAGAGAATGGCTGTGCTCTGTGTGTTCATTTCTCACATGGCCCCCAATAGGGTTTACCTCCTGGCTCAGTACTCTCCAGGAGAACATACTGAACTTAATGATTTCTTCTCAGAAAATGACAAAAGAAATGGAATGTCACTTCCAAGATTCATTTACATAAGACTGGTTTCTCCCATGATAATTTATCTCCTCCCCCAGCCCCCCTCTCTCTCATCCATGTGAACTGATAAAACAGGCTGCCATAATTAAGCTTCCATAGGGAGAAAGCATACACTCAGGGTATTTTATGCTTTCTTTTCCTCACTCAAACACATGTTTTCTGGGTTCATTAAACTCAGTGTAAAGTAGCCACCCTATCTCACTCAACCTGGACATTGACTCAACTACTGGTTTTTCTCTGCTTCGAGGTTTCCTAGGTGTTCATATGGTATGCTAACACACTTTACAGTTTCAAGCCATTGTTTGGGGCCATTTGTTACCCAGCAGCAGTAACAAATTCTCTCTGCTGACATGCTATCAAGACATTGTTGTTTGATTTCAGATCCAGATAAGAGACTCAGGTGCATATTCAAAGCGGACCTGGTCCCCAGGTTCCCTCAGTCCCCACCTGGCACACCCTGTCCCCAACCTTGAGTTTTCCAACCCAGGGGCTGAGCTGCTCCTCCCTATATAATCCAGATATTTAAGTCTTTCTCCTCTTCTGACTCTGCACACACATCCTTTCTTTCTTTCTCCTCTCCCCCACCCCTCCCCATGGTGGCTCCTCTGGCCTCAGTCCTTGGGGCCAATGAACTTGCCCTAGAGAACTTTCCTAAAAAGCCTGCTTTTAATATAATCTGGCTTGACTTGGGTTCATTTCACAGGAGATGGAGGCATAACCTATCAGACATGCTTGTATAAGACATTCCTCTCAGCTGTAGTGTAAGAAAGGAGAACTAGGATCTCCTTTCTAAAGGCACCCAAAAGATCCCCTAGTCTGGGAGGAGAAAGGAGCTTCACTCTCTCACATTGCTAAGACTATGACCTCACTCTCCTTTGTAGCATCTTGTGTCTCCTTGGTAACACTTTCTAAATTCCATGGAGGACTAAACTCTACTGAAAACAAAGCTCATTATTACCTGCTCACCACATCCACCCAAAGAGGCAAGGAAATGTAGTGAGTGTTACCTACCTGAACTACATATGGACAATTTAGTAAGTTCAATATAATCCAAAGGTGATTATACAAGGGTTTTGTGATAAAAGAGTAGCTTTGCAATCGAGGACCAAGGAATACCTCAAAAATCATACCACATAATAGACACCACACAATGGACCTATTATGGGGGGATGGTAGGCACACACAAAAGGCTATTTCAGAGTTGGGGTTGAAGAACCCTAGGGGCTTTTGCCATCCTTACACCCACCACCTCAGGTCAAGGCTTGGCCAAGTTCTATCCTCCAACCATAGTTCTCAGAAGGAGCAGGGACATTCTTGAAAAACACAGAATGGACTGACTGATAGTCACCTGACCCTCTGGTCCCAGATAGAACTTGAAATCATGTCATAGACTTGCTAGCCAATAGATTCAAAGGTCAATATGCTTAGCCAATAAGTTTAAACTGTAACCTTACTGATGTAACACGTACCCCTAAAAAGTATAAAAACTGCTTATTATAGCCATTTGGGTTTGCCTTCTAGTTGCTCACCACGAGGGTCTGATTGAGGGTTGACCCTGATGTACCCACTGGAAAAATAAACCTCTTGCATTTGCATTGAACTCTGTTCTCGTGTCTCACTTGGTAGTGTCTCCTGGTAGTTAAGACTCACTTTGAGCCTTAAATTTGGTGCATTGGCCAGGAAACCAGATTCCTCCCCACCCCCAAGAGGTTTTGAGGAATGGTGGTCAGAGGAAAAGCTCGAGCTTGATGTCAGGTACCGTGGTTGTCTTTATCCATGTTGTCTGTCTTGCTTTTGGTTTGCTTGTGAGCATCTGTAAGGCTTAGAGAGCCTCTCTGGTCTGGTGCGGTCAAATTTTGGCTGGCGGACAGACCTTAGGGTCATGACCTTAAGGGTCTGGAGGACTCTTCAACCCCCCCCCCCCGCTACCCTCCCCTCACCCTAGGGGGAATCAGGAGGACTCTGCTCCTTTTGGAACCTGTTAGACTCGATACCAGTGTAAGCTAGCCCGGTCACCTGGTGGACTCAAGCAGGAGCTGGCCAAATCGCCTGATTACCTGGTTTCGGCACCTGTGGCAGGTCCAAGCTGTCTGTGTGTTAATTGTCTTTCTCTTTGTTTTTTGGACTTCAATATCGGCAGGAGCTAACTGAATCTTGTTCTGCACCCAGGGCAGGGGTGAACTGTGTGTTGATTGTCTTTCTCTGTGTTTTTGGTCTTGGACATGGACAGATTGAATCTACCCTGTTAAACATCCTAGTTAACCACTGGAGGGAAGTTGGGGAAAGAGGAGAAACTTCTCAGTACTAGTAAAGAAAGGCAGGTTAATTATTCTCTGCTCCTCAAAATGGTCCACCTTCAGAGTAGGGTGGCCACCCATAGGGACCCTTGATTTGCAGGTGATTAAAACAGTAAAGGAAAAAAGTCTTTAGACCAGGATCCCTCAGGCATCCAGACCAAGTGCCCTACATAATTACCTGGAAGGATCTAGTGGAGGATGCCCCCACCCTCAACCCTGGCCACGAAGGAGAAGAACCCTGTAGAGACCAACGAGTCTGTAAAGAACAACATCCTCCAGGACCCTTCCACAGCAGATCTGATATTGATGGATCCTCCACTCCCTCTACCATGGCCCCAGTTCCCATGGCCCCTCCTTTGAGCCCTTATCCAGCATCCCTTTACACTCCCCCCTCTTTCTCCAGCCCCAGCAAGGGGGGAGTGTGGGGAGGGACCCTCTGAACCAGGACCAGCCATGGGGACTTGGAGCAAAAGGGCCACTTCGCCTGATACAACAGTGGCCCTCCCTCTCAGAGCCTACAGGCCCATAGATGAGGATGGCAATCAGGCCATGCAATATTGGCCCTTTTCTTCAGTCAACTTGTACAACTGTAAGGCCCAACACCCCCCTTTTCAGATAACTCCAAGGGGCTGATTAATCTCAGACTGTTTTATTTACTCATCAGCCCACCTGGGATGATATCCAACAACTCATGAGAGTGTTCTTCATGACTGAAGAGTGAGAGAGGATAATGCAGGAAGCCAGAGAGAATGTCCCCTCAGACACGGGGGCACCATCTATTGATCAGACTGTCATCGACAGCGGGTTTCCCCTGACTAGACCTGGCTGGGACTTTAATGTGCAAGGAGGTAAGGATCACCTGAAGGTCTATCACCAGACTCCATTGGCAGGTCTCAATGGGGCTGCCTTATGACCCATCAATTTGACCAAGGTACATGGGGGACCAGACGAGTCATCCTCAGCCTTTCTAGAGTAGCTCATGGAGGCATTCTGCCAATATACACCCTATGACCCCAGCACTGAGGAGCACAAAGCTACTGTGACTATGACTTTTATAGACCTGGCTAGTAGAGATATCAGAAAAAAGCTTCAGAGGCTAGAGGGACTACAGGATAAGTCATTGAGGGATTTAGTGCAGGTTGCTGAGAAAGTCTACCATAACAGGGAGACAGAAGGAGCAGAAAAGGAGAAAGGAAGAAGATGAACAAAGCGACAGGAAAGGAATTTACAGAAAATCTTGGCTACAGTAGTTAGGGACAGCAAAGAAGAGAGACTCCAACCAAAGAGATACAGAAAGCCCCTTGAAAAGGACCAATGTGCATATTGTGAGGAGAGGGGCCACTGGGCCCGAGAGTTTCCCAGCAAATGAAAGCCGGGGGCAGGAAATCCCAGGCCTTGGGAAAAGCACTCCCAAATGGAGGAAGACAGTGGTTCAGATTCCCTCCCCCAGCCCAGGGTAACCTTGAGAGTGGAAGGGAAACCCACCCAGTTCTTGGAGAATACTGGGACACAACACTCAGTCCTCCTCCAAGCTGATGGGCCAGTCTCCAGCCAAAAAAAAAAACTCGTGGGTCCAAGAGGTCATTGGGACTAAACAATATTCATGGACTACCTGAAGAACTGTGGACCTAGACGTGCGCTGGGTATCCTACTCGTTCATGTTCATCCCTGACTGCCCCTATCCCTTGCTCATGAGAGATTTGCTCTCCATGATGGGGTCTCAGATCCACTTCCTTCCCAAGGGCCCTCAATTGAGGGGGCCTGCTGAAGAACCTGTCTAAGTCTTTATTATTAGGCTGAAGGACAAATACAAATTGTTTGAGACCAATACCCAAAAGACAGAGGATATTGCTTGGTGGTTGGAAAAGTTTCCTCTTGTTTGGGAATTAGGCTAGGTTATGTGTATCTATCTGTAAGCTGTGTATGTGAAGCTTAAGACCCAGGCTGATCCTTTCTCAGTACTCTAGTACCCAATGTCAGGGGAGGCAAAAGAAGGAATCAAGCCACACATCACCCAGCTCCTCCAGCTTGAGGTGTTGCTTAGTGCCATTTGGCCTGTAACACAGCACTCTTGCCAGTTAAGAAGCCAGGCACTAACGATTATTGCCTAGTCCAGGACTTAAGAAAGGTTAAACCATGGTAGATTGGCTGGCATCCACCCTACTCTGCCTAACCCCGCCTCCCCCACACTCTGTTGAGATCTTTGCCACCATACAGAATTTGGTACACAGTTTTAGACTTGATTCTTTCTTCTGCCTGACCTTGGCATCCCAAAGTCAAGAATACTTCGCCTTTGAATGGAAAGACCCAGAGGATGAGACCACCAGTCAGCTGACATGGACTGCTGCCTGATCCTGACCTGGAGCCACCACAGCATGAGTGTCAAATATTGGCAGAATCCCATGGGAGACCCCTCTGACTGACCCTTGCCACGAGCTGAGGCTATCTGGCTTACAGACATGAGCCGTTTTCTTCCTGAAGGTCAGAGATGAGTGGGTGCTGCCCTAGTGAATAGCGCAAATGTCATCTGCACTGGCTGAACCTCTATTGGTCTGGCCCGTCAGTGCAGAAAGTGGAGTTACTTTCCCTCAGAACTTGAGGCTGGCAAGAAAATTAACATCTACAGGGATAGCAGGTATGCCTTTGCCACAGCCCATGCTCATGGGGCTATCTATATACCAAGACAGAGGACTGTTCACATCAGAGGGGGAAAAAAATCAGGAAATCTTGGATCTCTTGGATGCCCTGATGAAGTCAACAACTGTTGAGTATTATTCATTGCCCAGGACATCAGAAGGGAAGAGACTCAGTGGCCTGGGACAATAACCAGGCAGATCAAGTGACTTAAGAAGTGGCTATGCAGGAGCCTACCCTGGTTATGAGCCTACAAGAGACACCCACTGGGAACTGGGATTAGACTGAGAGATGGCCTCACTTAAAATATACAACAGAAGGAAAGGCCCAAATTGCTAGCCAGCCCACCACTTATTACTGAGAGAATGAAGGATAATGGTACATTCAAGGAGGAAAACTACTCCCCAGAGAACAAACAAAAGACTTACTTGGCCAAGTGAACAAATGCAAAAACTCATTTAGGGGATAAGAAGCTCATCCAAGCAGTCAAGGGATCTAAAGTATATGTAACAAACCTTGGGTTTTTAGCCAGAGAGACAGTAGAACAGTATAAGGTATGTCAGCAAGTAAATGCTTATGTAGCCAAGAGCAAACAGGGCAAGAGACCTAGGGGAGAACAACCTGGAGTTTATTGGGAAGTCCATTTTATAGAAGCTAAGCCAGGTAAATATGGTTACAAATACCTCCTAGTGTTTGTAGATACTTTCTCTGGATGAGTTGAGGCTTTCTCCACCAAGCAGGAAACAGTTACTGTGGTAGCCAAGAAATCTTCCCGAGGTTCAAAGTGCCCAAGGTAATTAGATTGGACAAAAGTTCTGCTTTTATTTCTAAGGTAAGTCAGAGATTGGCAAAGATATTGGGAACTAATTGGAAGCTCCATTGTGGGTACTGTCCCCAGAGCTCAGGGCAGGTAGAGAAAATGAACAGAAATCTAAAATAGACCTTAATTAAATTGATCTTGGAGACTGGTGCTGACTGGGTGGTGTTCCTTCCCCTGGCCCTGTTCTGAGCTTGGAACACCCCCTACCATTTTAACCTGACCCCTTTGGAGATTCTGTTTGGTACCCCAACTCCCTTGGTGTCCACTGGGCCCTCCCTGGAGGTATCCCAAATCACTGATAGGAAACTCTTCTTGAGACTCCAAGCCTTTCAGTCAATACAACATGAGATTTGGCCTAAACTGTCTGCCTTATATGCTCCAGGAACACCAGAGACCCCTTACCATTTCCAGACTGGTGTCTGGGTCTATGTCCACAGCCATTAGCCACAGTCACTGGAACCCCAGTGGAAAGGACCCTTCCTGGTACTGTTAACCACTCCTACAGTCCTCAAAGTGGCTGGCATTGTGGCCCTGATGCATGCATCCCACGTGAAACCTGCAGATGCCCCAGTCCCTGGGGACTCCTGCTGCCCCCATGTCCTGATCTGTCAAACTTGGATCGTGGTTTCCACTGGAACTGGAGATGAGATCGCCTCCCTGATGGCCTCTAAAACCCTCAACAACTGGTGGTCTGACCTTACTTTTGACCTATGCCAGGTGGTGGCAGGACGTGACTTGTGGAACATCCTCACCCATGACTGGAGTGCTGGTGGAAGCAAACTGCCCATATGGGAGAAATAGGGCTTTGGGCTGGGGGCTGAGGGCCATGGAAATATATTGCACTGGCCCCAAGTGACAGCAGTATGGCCAACATTCCTACCTTGTTTGTCATAAAAGATAAGGAATTAGGAAGGGTAACTGCTAAGGCAGGAATAAAGGTGCTCTTTAGACTGTTTTCTGTGGTCTGTGGGAAGGGCAGACCAGGCCCTGCGCAGAAGCAGTTAAGGGCAGGGCAGGGTGTGTCAGCCATACCCTGTAACAGGTAGGAACTGAGGGTTGCTGGAAGAAACCTGGCAGCCACATTGGCTTTGATGTGTTACAACGACCCCTCAGTCACTGCCTGTCCAGGTTTGAGACTTAAGGAGCAATGCTTTGCATGTTTCACTGTCAAGACCACCATTCTAGACACTACTGAACAGTTTCTATGATGGGGTGGTAAAAGACAAAATGTCAGACCTGCAAGATCCTCCTTCAAAAGGTTTTTCTGCCTAAAATTAAAAAAATACTGCACACTTCATTGTCTCCCTTAGAAATCAGTGAGACCCATAAGAACATTTAAGACCCATAAGTTCCCTAATCACAAAACCAATTTGTAGATTAGCCTGAAGTTTTTCTAGTTTATTGAAATATGGACGCTTCTCTTTTCTTTCAACCTGTGAATTTTGTGTGAAAAACACTTTGAGAAACATGTCTACGATGCCAGTTTCCTGTCCTTTCTCGCCCTTCATAAGACCCCTGCAAGGTTCCCTAGCCTGAAAGGACTTCCAACACATATACTGCCGTTTCAAGGTAAAAGCAGGTCTGTGATCCTGCGTCTCTGATCCCGAGTCTCCCCCAGGATGGACACATGAGCTGAGGTGCATATTTTACCAAAGCAGACCTGGCCTCCAGGTTCTTCCAGAACCCGTCAGTCTCTACCCTGAACTTTCCAGCCTAGGGGTGGGGCTGCCCTTCCCCCAGAGGCTCTTCCCTACAGCATCCAGACGTTTTGGTTTCTCTATCCCCTTTTTACTTCCATGTGCACACTTTCTCTATTTCTCTTCCTCTTCTCCTCTGTCTCCCTCCCTCCTTCCCTGGCCTCCTTCCTTGGAGCCATTGAACCTGCCTGCCTGAGAGCAGTTTCCCAATAAACCTGCATATATATATATATATATATATATATATATATATATGTATACACACACACACACATATATATATATAATATATATAAATCTGGTTTGAATTGGCTCATTTCACTAGCAGAGAAATAACATCATATGTGTGCATATATTATATATATGACATATATTATATATCATATAGATAATAAAGAGATAATGGGTTTGGAAAGGAAAGGAGGAACATGGGAAGAATTGGAGGGGGAGGAAAGGTTAGAAGTGATATACATGCTCACAACAATAATAATTTTAAAAAAATGTTTACCTGCCTGCCTTGCCCGGGGTGACCTATCTCTAGCTATACTGGGTTTTAGTCTGTAGCCCTGCACCTAGAATGATCCTACAATATGCAAGATTTCACCTGTCTGTGTTGTTTGGACCAAAAAGCCACCAACAGTTAGCTTCATCCAGTGGAGAAAGATGAGTTTATAAGTGGAGGATCCCAGAGTCTTGACCACCAGGCTATTTCCCACTGGGAAGTAAGGCTCAGAGAGGGTTTGGGGTGATCATGGAAAAGGAGAAGGGGAACGAGGGAAGAAACTGAAAGGAAAAAAATGAAAGACAGATACTGAATTCTCATATACGGAATTTAAATACATGCATGTGACATACTTACCATAGGAAAGCAAAAGAGAGACTGCTGTGGAAGTGAGAGACAGTCAGGTGGGGTGGGGCACGAAGAGGGGCAGTGAGGAAAACGTGGGCAAGCCAATGATAGATATGTATGGAAATATGGTTTTAAATGATTTTTCTATGTACAGGTTTTTAATGGGGCCATCCCTGGGAGAAACACACCACAGGTTAGCTATTAAGAGTAGAAATGCCTGCCCCACTGAGATTGCAAGTTTAAAATCCCAACGTGACTTCGGAGTCTTTACTTCTGTAGCTGTTTCTGGAGGTTTTCCACCTCAGATCTAACACCACAGCAGCCCCACTGGCTCTGAAGGCTTCCTCGTGTGCCTCAGGGATGGCTGTGGTCATGGACTACAAAGCAGATCCCTGTAATGTTTTGTGACTCAGGGCTAGAGAATTTGTCCATCAGCCTCTGCGCTCTATTGTCCCTCTCTGCTCCCTGTCAAAGTCATTTGACAGCCATGGCAATGAGGACATCTTCTTTCTCTTCAGATTTGTCTCCTTCATGCTTCCTATTCCCCACTGAACCTTCCCTGACCTGTTGTCAGATACATTCAGTCCATCAGTCTCACTCTGAAACTGGCTTTATTTCTTATATTTGTCTTATCTGTGCCTCTCACAAATTGAATCTCTCTCACTTGTACGTATGGGATTATCGTATTTCCCACATGACCACCTGACTACCCAGCATCTCCATCCATGTCCTCAGCCTCCCTCACCCTGGTCTTTTTTACAGTATTTCCCGTTCATGGCTATCCTGCTCCTAACCGGAGTCCTTAGTTTTCTAATTTTTTTTTTTTTTTTTTTTTAGCAAAGTGCTGTTTTCCTTCCTGATATATTTGGGAGCCTTTGTCTTCTTTCAACAATTCATTTCTTTTCCTTTCTCCCCATATTCCCAAAGATCTCATTCTCTGTGCTTATGGGTTTGTTAAATGTCTTTCACTCCCCAAGCCTCTACAGTTCTCCCTGAATCACTAGGTGCTGGAATAGAGGGGCTGACCATGCCCAATCAATACTGGAAGCAGCTGTCTGAAGGGAAGACCATGTTTATACATTTAGTCCTGGACCTAATGAGGCTGAGAGAATGGATGCTGTCCTCCTGCTAGGGATGGAGTCGTCTGTTCTATGTCTTTCCTCAAGCAGGAAGAGCATCTTCACTGCCAAAAGCCCTCAAATTCCCAATCCCAAGATTCCTTAAGAGCTTCCTGGGGAAGGACACTGTGGCTGCTACAGTCATGAAGAATAAAGAGCTAGAACCGTGAGGAGTAACCTGTCTTAAGAGACAGCACTTTGCTTCCCGGACTTAGGAGCAGGGCTCTTCCCCTGGTACTACTAGCATGGTCTAGGATAGACAGCATATCTCCTCCCTGGGAAGAAAACTAATCTGGTACCTTAGGGCTTGTCACTTGTGCTTATAAGAACATCTTAAAGTAACAGGAAGCACCAACAGCAGCATCTCCAATCCTGCTGTGATGTGTTGCCTCTTCTAATTACGGCTTCTTAACTTTCATGGGATCCTCACATGTAAATGGGAGGGGGAGGCTGGTAAAATGTGGGAGGAAATGGTAACACTGTAACAATCAATGTGCTGAAACATCTAAGAGACCATGAAAATGAATTATCTTTACTAAGGATGGGAGGGACAATGTGCTGTCCATCACAGCCTAATAGTAGTAGTAGTTATATCTGTTGACTGACCACTGTCTACACCCAGTGTTGGTGTTCTAAGCAATTTGTACTGACAGACATTTTATCTTCACAAGAACTCTATGAGGCAGTGCAATCACAAATTTTGAGAGTTGACTTGATTGGATTTTAAAAATGGGAATATTCCTAGGAGAAACACACCACAGATTGGCTACTAAAGTAGAAATCCTATACATAGGATTAGGGAAGGATACTTCTGAGTGTGTCTGTGAGGGTGTTTCTACAGAGGATCAACCAACAGAGAAACATAGAGCCTGGATGGAGGAGGTGCTGTCTAATTGACTATGCACATAGTGGATACACAAGAAAGACCACTACTAGTTCACTATATTCTCTCCCTCTCTCTTTCCCTCTCCTACTGTCCTTCCTCCCTCTCCCTTCCCCTTTTCCCTTTCTGCCCTACTTTCTGGCTGCCATGATATGAGCTGCTCTGCTCTGCTCTGCCACGGCCTCCCCCGACCATGACAGACTAAAATCTCTGAAGTTATCAGTCAATACTAAATGCTTCCTTTCCTGTTTTCTGCAGTGTTTGGTCACAGCAATATAAAGTCTGAGTAACATGAAGATGTGCTTTTAGTATGTGCACCCCACAAATGAGGAAACTGAGCAGCACACAGCAACTGTGGTAAAGTTCCCAAGGCAGGAAGCAGAACGTGAGGAAGCTGAATTAAGAGCCATCTTGCTTAGCCCTTCACCTGCTCTCCAGCCCCTGATGGCCCTGGGTGGCACCAGGCAAACACTGGCAAGCTGCATCTTTTATCTTTTCACATTATTTGGCTCAAATATTCTGCCACCGTCAGGGTGTTTCTCCACCTCAGAGGCATGTTAGAAACAATTACAAGTGTAGTCTTACAATCATAATTCTTATTAACTCATGAAGCCCATGTTGCCTAAATTAAGCATAAGAGATTCCTCAGACTCTGCATCCTGGTTCCAACTGAAACAGCAGGGTATGTGGCTAGGCAGATAAAGGACCCTGGCTATTTCAGTTGTAGTTCTCAGTGTGAGAGGTTAATGTCACTCAGTGACAGATGATGATGATGTTCTCAGATGAAGAAATGAAACCATGTTAGGAATGACTTAGGCTTTCATGCAGGTTCTTCTGGGTATTGTCTGCTGTTAAATCAATATTTTTTTTTATATTCAGATTTGCAGGTCTTACAGATAAAGTTCTCCCAGACAGGGTTTTCTATAACAATCATCATTCTCTGAGGACAAATAACAGGGAGTCAGCTAGAACTGCATTGGTCCCAAAGCAGAAGAGGGAACAACTGTTCAAGCCATGTTTGCTGTCCAGTGTTCTATTGCTGTCAAGAGACACCATGACCACAGCAACTCTTATAAAGGAAAACATTTAACTGGGGCTGGCTTACAGTTTCAGAGGTTCAGTCCACTATCATCCTGGTGGGAAGTGTGGCAACATGAAGACATGGTGCTGGAGAAGGGGCTGAGTGTTCTATACCAGAATCTACAGCAGCAAGAAGAAAGGTTATGAGCCTGGGTTGGACTATTGAAACTCTGGAAACACAGTTCCAATGACACAAAGCCACTCCCTTCAAATCCTCTTCAAGTAGCGCCACTCTCTGATAAGCAAACATTCACATATATGAGTTTATGGGGCCATTCTTATTCAAACCACCACATTTGCAAAGACCTGGAGCAAATGGAACAATTGTTACAGTCACTGTCCAGAGGAGAGAAATAATCCAGAAAGGTCATAAAAGAAAACCTTGGGTATCAACTCTTCCCTTCCAATTTGTTTGAAACAGGGTCTCCCCCCTCTCCCTCTCTCCCTCTCCCCCCTCTCCCTCTCTCCCTCTCTCCCTCTCTCCCTCTCCCTCCCCCTCCCCCTCTCTCTCTCTCTCCCCCTCTCCCTCTCCCTCTCTCTCCCTCTCTCTCCCTCTCCCTCTCTCCCTCTCTCCCTCTCCTCTCCCTCCTTCCCTCTCTCTCCCTCTCCCTCTCCCTCCCTCTGCATATTACAGGCTGGTTCCTCAGTTTCCTGGGTTTATCTGTCTCCACTGCCCACTCTCCTTTAGAGAGACCCACACTGTAGTACTCAGCCTCTGTGTGGGTTCTGGGCACCTAAACTCAGGTAATCAGACGTGGGCAGGCAGCAAGTACTTCACTGGTATACTGAGCCATCTCTTCAACCCAGCCTGGCAATTTCTTTGTGTTAAGTATACCACTAATCTTTGCATTTCTATGTATTAAGGCATCAGAAATTAAAGCCTACATCCATACAAAAACGTATCCTCAATATTCATGGCATGGTTATTCTTAACAAATAAATCGTCAACAGCAGAGAATGGAGAGACAGTAGGTGCCTCTGCAGGGGGAGGAAACAGTGGATGTTGGTGCATGGGCAGTATGAATGTATATCACATTCATTACACTAAGTGGAAGAAGCCAGATAAAAGGGGAGAGCAAATGTACAATTCCATTTATATAAAATTCTAGACAAAACAACACCAAAAAAACCAAACCAACAACAACAACCCTAAATAATGACAGAAGTAAATCAGCAGTCCCTTGGGGGCTGGGTCCAGAGGAAACTTTGGGGATTTGTACCTTTAGTATCTTGGTTGTGATTTCATAAATACATATCCATGATTCAACCTACATGTAAAATTGACATTGCTTGCTATATACTAATCATACCTCAAATATGCTTCATTACTAAGAGCTGTTAAAATCAGGGTCAGGTTGAACCAGGGATTTAAAACTATCCTAATAGTGCCTCTGGAGTATGACACTCTGCTGTAGGACAGCCCTGCACAGTGTGCTCATTCTAAATGCCTGCACACAGTGGACATGGTGGCTACTCGCCCGGTACAGCCTTGCTCAGTTCAGTAACCTGAGAATAGTCCTTTCCTCTCCCAGTTCCAGCTTGGGGAAGTTCACAGACATACTCTATGGTCAGCTCTTGCCTTGTGCCTTCCCTTGAGTCAATCAATAAAGCTGGTGAAGAAGTTGCTAAACTGTGTCATGTTGGTGTTTCCAAGACAACAAAGACCCAAACATATTCACAGAAGAGAACTCCTGCAAGCCAAGGGTTTACAATTCCAACTTTTGACTCTTCTGCTCTTTTTAGGAGGGCTGCAGGATAACATGTAAATGTGTGCCGTTGCTATAGTTTAGCCAGAGCACACACTGCACGGGTCACATGCTCAGTCTGGGAAAGTGTTTTATGTCACTTCAGAATGGCCTGAACAAAAAGTGACAGCCCACTTGCCCATTCCCTTCCACCTACAACTAAGGTTCTCCACTTCAGAAATCAAAGCCCTGTTTCCCACTGAACCTGTACAAGGCCTCAAAGCCATCTTCAGCCTTCAGGCATCTGCTGCTAACAAGTCCAGTATCCATCTTTTTAAAATTAATCTCTCATTTCTTTTTGAATGGAGATGTCCTCAACATAATTCCTACTTGGAGAATTTTCTCCAGATCTCTTCCTTATTTCTCTTACCTGCCTTTGTTCTCATTCGTCTGCCTCTTCTTGTTATGGAAATGCAAAGCCCATTCCAGACACCAAGGTTCCACTGCAACATGACTGAACAAGCTACATAAACTCCATGCTATGGAGAACTGAGAGTAGTCAAAGTGCCTACCTGGCAGTGCTGAGGTGGTGATCACTAACTGGTACACAGCTGTGCATCCATGAACAATAGGATCTAAGTCTAGATATGTATTCTTAGGGGATTGCATAGCTGTGTGACCATCATTTTACTTGCACAAGCCTAGGTGGCAAGGCCTAATACACAGCTGTGCAATCTGTGTTGTCATGCATGAGTCTACCCCCTGACTAAACATCATTATGGGGTGCATGGCTGCAAACGTGATGTATTAAGCACCAGGTCAGCAATGTAGCTAATTCTCTACAAATTTATGAATAACTCCGGGTTCCTTCTCCCACCTCACTCAGAACTTAATCCTCTCAAGTTCAAGGCAGCCTGAGCTCCAGAGCAAGTCCTATCTCAACAGACAGACAATAAAGCTAATTTATCCTATACAGTGGTCTTTACAATATGAAATGGTAATTTATCAGACATTTGAACAAATTGATTTACAACAAATAATCATTACATGTGTTGTGTTTTATTACTTTCTTGGAAATATCTTTATTTTAAATATATATTTGACATCTTCATTTATAAAGAATAAGGAAGATAGATATTGTGTATAAAAACATGGGAAACCTAGGGGAAAATGAAAGACCTTTGGGAGCCCCAAACTACCCACCTTAGGCTGTCATTTACTCTGCCTATTTCTAGAATTTTTTTGGACATTGATTATATTCATTTTTAATTGTTGTGTAATATGATAACGCAAAAAAGTACCTATTTATATTCCTCTAGTTCCTATAGGTTGAATACTGCTCATTTGGGTCTGCAGCCCAGGTCCCCAAGGCTGGGTACTTGAAGGATATTTTGCCAGCTGAAGGTTGACTGGAGCTATTTCTAGATAGAATACTTTTGCTTAGCCTGCATGATAGAAGCCCTTGGCTTCTTACTGACTGTAAACTGGAGGCTGACCTCAGGACCCCAGATACCCTGTAGTGATATACCCCATGGCCCTCCACAGACATTCACCACATGGCTACCTGCTTCTTTGGGGCTGGCAGAGGTGTGTCTCTACTATGCCAAGACTAGGCCTTACAAACAAAACGTTGTCAAGAGTTGTCCTTTCAAAAACCTCTGTCATCATCTGTTGGTTGAGAGAAAGTTTCAAGTCACAACTGGGCTCAGACACAAGGGTGATCCAATGGTGGTTAAAGGATAGAAATAAACAAGGAGTTTACAAGGCTTGGGAACAGAGCCATAAAACCACCTCCCTGCTCCTGAAATCTGCCCAAGCTGCCCCCCAGGATGCACATAACTCTAAAGCCTAACCTAGTATGAGTTAGGGTGGGGTGGAACCCAGAATCTTTCAAGCTGGAACTGCAAAATGATCAAAGGCAGGGCCTTTCAGGTCTAGATAATAAACAACAGGTACTGTGAACAGCTTTTAGACAGACGGAATCCTGACAGTTCCACCTGGACCAAGAACAAACATGGCTGACTTTACCCAGGTTCTCAGTTACTTAGTCTCCATTTCACCTAATCCCAGACCACATGAATCCCTTCATTGCTGGCTCAGAGAAGACAGATCTGAGCACACTCCTATCTCCTTTGTTGCTCAACTTCCATGAACACTTACAATGCAGAGCCCTGTTGCTGTAGCAGTGACTTCTGTGTACAAAGACTGGTGAACCCTTACACACATTCCAGAACTTTCTCTCTTGTCCCTCCTAGCTCTTTTCTGCTTCCTTTTTCCTCTATTCCATTGCAGCTTCCCCATATGGTAACAGAATGACAACCCAGGAAACCAGAGAGTTCTAAGATCCAAGGAGCCCTTGGTGATCACTAGGCCTGCCATGCTACCTTGGCCATCAGGAGGTCAGATGAGGGGAGCTGATTCTCTGAGGTTATACGTGTGCTTGGAGGTGAGGGGAGAAAACAATCCAAAACTCTCCTCAGCTCAACATTGCCTTTCTCCTGCAGTGCACAGTGATGGGGTGTCAGAGTGAAAGGAAAATTATACAAATTTAAGGTTTAAAAATATGAAGTTAAAAGAGTAAGTTTTAAAGTTCACAAACTCAGGGCTAAACACTGTGAAAAGCAAGTCCAGGCAGCCCCGCCCTGCCGCTAGAACTAACAGACCATAAAAGGAAAGGAATGCAGAACAGACCAGGAGTACTGGATCTGACTTACAGGCCACCTGGCAGGAAGAGATAAGTCCCCAGCCCCCAACATTCAGGACGCCCCAAACCTGCCAATGTGTGTAGCTATACCTTATTACCTCATCATGTGAAATAGCCAATCATATGTGAACATGTCTATGTGCCTCGTTTGAATCCACCAATCCCCGTAACTATGCATCTGCTTCTGTACGCCCGCTTCTGCTTCCCCAAACCCTATAAAAGCCCCATGCTGGAGTTGTTGGGCGTGCAAGTCCTCCGAAGAGACTGTGTGCCCGCAGGTACCTGTGTTTTCCAATAAACCCTCTTGCTGATTGCATCCGAGTGGACTCGGCTTGGTCATTGGGCGCTTGGGTCTCCTCCTGAGGGAAAGGTCCTCTCCGGAGGTCTTTCAAGAGTCTTTGTTCCCAGTAGATCCAGAGCTCCCTGGGGACATGAAGGAGGAGTGAGAAAACTGTTGTACTATGATTACGTAAACATCTTAGATTTCAGTCAGTGTGGTCTTTGTTTCTAGTACTCAACTCTCCTGTCAGAGATGACAAATAAATGGGGGTAGCTGTATTCCAATAAAACTTTATTGATAAGCACAGGCAGTGGGCCAATTTGAAATAAAAACAGCATTAATAAATGATGAGCCTTGTGTGAACTTGTTCAACCCTCACAATTTATATGGCATACTTTATGATCACCATATTATGACTGAAGAGGTCGAGCTCCAGATGTTGATAACCAGTATGACAATAGGAGATGTGTGTTTCTAAACAGTGGTCTTAGGCAGCAGAAGCTGACCTCAACTTAACTATGTAAACATAAATGACTTCGAACCTTCGACCCTCCAGGGTGCAGATATTACAGACCAGTTCCATGTGTGCCATGGACCAAACAGGGCTTTCTGCATGCCAGGCAAGCACTTTTGACTAGGCTACATCTTGGATCTCTAAAGAACACATTCCAAGCTACAGAGCAAGAATGAAGATCCAGATCCCCCAGGAGAGAATTGAGGATGGGGAGGGGTTGGGGGAGTGGAGACATTAGAGACATACAAACACATTCTGCTTTAGAAGAAAATCAAGGCACAGAATCCTCGACATTTACAAAACCTATAAACTAAAAACAGCTGTGTGTGTGGTTATTATAAAAGCAATTTTCATGTGTGTATAAGGGTTCTCTAGAGTGCTCTTAACAGATGCTTCCTTTTTGGTGACCAAGCATGTATCTGGAGAACATCCATTGTTTGAAGGGGACTCCGAGAAGCAGGAGACTGTAGCCTTGCACAGTAACGTGTTTGGTGCAACTGCTTGTTAGCAATTAACCAAAATAAAAATTAAAAACCTCTCCAATTGCTGTGTAGATGAGGAAGTGGGTCTCAATATCCTCAACACTGCCGGCTGTCCCTAAAAGCGCCTGGCAAGAATAGGAGAACAGGGAGCCTGAATGAGCACCTGCCGCCGAGGACCTCAGCAGGTTACCCTCAGGCTTTCAGTCCCTACTCTCCACCAAAGAGGCAATTCTCAGGCAAATGTCCTGGGAATGAAAGCAACTCCCATTTTGGCCCATCCTTGTTCTTTGTGAATGAATAGAGTGGAAAGGAAAGAAAAAAAATGCTTCTGTGGCCCTCATTGAATCAGACAGATCAGCTTTGTCTCCAGCTAAAGATGAAGTAAGGTCTTCCACCATAAAATCCTCGTTACTATAAACTGAGCCTTTTAAGATGTTGGATTTTCACTTAATTAGAACATGAAGAAAGCATCAGATCTGAAGACAACTGAGACAGATGCTCACGTCTTTTTTTTTAAATTTTTTTCTTGGGTATTTTATGTATTTCCATTTCAAATGTTATCCCCTTTCGCCATCTCTGCCATACCCCCTCCCTCTGCCCCTGCTTCTATGAAGATGCTCCCACTCCAACCTCAGCGCTCTGGCATTAACCTACATTGGGGAAACAAGACTTTACAGGACCAAGGGCTTTTCCTCTGCCATATGTGTGGCCGGAGTCATGGGTCCCTCCAGGTGTACTCTCTGGTTAGTAGTTTACTCTCTGGGAACTCTGGTGGGGTTTAGTTGGTTGATATTGTTGTTCTTCCTATGGTGTTACAAAGTCCTTCCTCTTCTTCAGTTTTTTCTCTAACTCATCCACTGGGGTCCCCTTGTTCAGTCCAATGGTTAGCTGCAACCAACCTCATCTGTGTCAGTAGGGCTCTTGCAGAGCCTCTCAGGAGACACCCATATCTGGCTCCTGTCAGCAAGCACATTTTGGCATCAGCAATAGTGACTGGGTTTGGTGGCTGGATATGTCATAAACAGATGGAGCAGTCTCTGGATGACCTTTTCTTCAGTCCCTGATCCACCATTTGTCCCTGTATTTCCTCCTGTGAGTATTTTGTTCTCCCTTCTAAGGAGGACTGAAGCATCCATATTTTGGTCTTGCTTCTTCTTGGGCTTCATATGATCTGTGAATTTTTTCTTAGGTATTCCAAGCTTCTGGGCTAATATCCACTTATCAGTGAGTGCATACTATTTGTGTTCTTTTGTGACTGGGTTACCTCACTCAGGATGATATTTTCTAGTTCCAGCCATTTACCTAAGAATTTCATGAAGTCATTACTTTTTATAGCTGAGTAGTACTCCATTATATAAATGTACGATATTTTCTGTATCCATTCCTCTGTTGAAGGACATCTGGGTTCTGACTATTATAAATAAGGCTGCTATGAACATAGTGGTGCATGTGACTTTGTTATATGCTGGAGCAACTTTTGTGTATATACCTAGGAGAAGTATAGCTGGGTCCACAGGTTGCAATTTTCTGAGGAACCTCCATACTGATTTCCAGAGTAGTTGTACCAGCTTGCAATCCCACCAACAATGGAGGAGTGTTCCTATTTTTCCACATCATTGCCAGCATCTACTGTCACCTGAGTTTTGATCTTAGCCATTCTGACTGGTGTGCAGTGGTATCTCAGAGTTGTTTTGATTTGAATTCCTCTGATGATTAAAGATGCTGAACATTTCTTTAAGTGCGTCTCAGTCATTTGATATTTCTCAGTTGAGAATTCTTTGTTTAGCTCTGTACTTCATTTTTTAATAGGGTTATTTGATTCTCTGAAGTCTAACTTCTTGAGTTCTTTGTATATATTGGATATTAGCCCTCCCATCAGATGTAGGATTGGTAACAACTTTTTCCCAATCTGTTGGTTGCTGTTTTGTTCTATTGACAATGTCCTTTGCCTTACAGAAGCTTTGCAGTTTTATGAGGTCCCATTTGTCGATTCTTGATCTTAGAGCATAAGTCATTGGTGTTCTGTTCAGGAGATTTTCCCTTGTGCCCATGTGTTCAAGGCTCTTCCCACGTTTTCTTCTATTAGTTTCAGTATATCTGGTTTTATGTGGAGGTCTTTGATCCACTTGGACTTGAGCGTTGTACAAGGAGATAAGAATGGGTCAATTTGCAATCTGCTACATGCTGACCTCCAGTTCAACCAGCACTATTTGATAAAAATGCCATCTTTCTTCCACTGGATAGTTTTAGCTCCTTTGTCAAAGATCAAGTGTGTAGGTTCACTTCAGTTCCATTTCATTGATTTATGTGCCTGACTCTGTACCTATACCATGCAGTTTTTATCACAATTATTCTGTAATATAGCTTGAAGTCAGGGATGGTAGTTCCCCCAGAAGTTCTTTGATTGTTGAGAATAATTTTCGCTATCCTGGGTTTTTTGCTTGTCCAAATGAATCTGCAAATTGCTCTTTCTGATATATGAAGAAGTGAGTTTGAAATTTGATGGGGATTGCATTGAATCTGTAGATTGCTTTTGGCAAAATGGCCTCTTTTACAATATTAATCCTGTCAATCCATGAGCATGGGAGATCTTTCCATCTTCTGAGATCTTCCTCAATTTCTTTCTTCAGAGACTTGAAGTTCTGGTCATACAGATCTTTTACTTGCTTGTATAGAGTCATATCAAGGTATTTTATATTATTTGTGTCTATTGTGAAGGGTGTCATTTCCCTAATTTCTTTCTCAGCCTGTTTATCCTTTGAGTAGAGGAAGGCTATTGATCTGTTTGAGTTAATTTTCTATCCAGCCACATTGCTGAAGTTGTTTATCAGGTTTAGGAGTTCTCTGGTGGAATTTTTGGGGTTACTTAAGTATACTATCATATCATCTGCAAATAGTGATATTTTGACTTCTTCCTTTCCAATTTGTATCCCTATGACCTCTTTTTGTTGTCTAATTGCTCTGATGAGGACTTTAAGTACTATATTGAATAGATAGGAAGAGAGTGGGCAGTACCTGATTTCAGAGGGATTGCTTCAAGTTTCTCTCCATTTAGTTTGATGTTGGCTACTGGCTTACTGTATATTGCTTTTACTATGCTTAGGTATGGGCCTTGAATTCCTGATGTTTCCAAGACTTTTATCATGAAGAGGTGTTGAATTTTGTCAAATGCTTTCTCAGCATCTTATGAGATGCTCATGTGGTTTTTTTCCTTGAGTTTGTTTACATAGTGGATTACATTGATGGATTTCCATATATTGAGCCATCCTTTCATCCCTGGGATGATGCCTATTTGATCATGGTGAATGATCATTTTGATGTGTTCTTGGATTCAGTTTGTGAGAATTTTATTCAGTATTTTTGCAGTGATATTCATGTAGTAAATTGGTCTGAAGCTCCTTTACTTTGTTGGGTTTTGTTGTGGTTTAGGTATAAGCATAATTGTGGCTTCATAGAAGGAATTGGGTAGTGTTCCCTCTGTTTCTATTTTGTAGAACAGGTTGGACAGTATTGGTATTAGGTCTTCTATGAAGGTCTGATAGAATTCTGCACTAAACCCATCTGGTCCTGGGCTCTTTTTGGTTGGGAGACTTTTAATAACTGCTTCGCCTTTTTTAGGAAATATGGGGCAGTTTAGATGGTTTATCTGATCCTGATTTAACTTTGGTACCTGGTATCTGTCTAAAAAATAGTCCATTTCATCCAGATTATACAGTTGTTTTCAGTATAAGCTTTGGATCTGATAACTTTTTTGAATTTCCTCAGTTTCTGTTGTTATGTCTCCCTTTTCATTTCATATGTTGTTGATTTGGATATACTCTCTGTGCCCTCTGGTTAGTCTGGCTAAGGGTTTATCTATCTTGTTGATTTTCTCAAAGAACCAGCTCCTGGTTTTGTTGATTCTTTGTATAGTTCTTTTTGTTTCTACTTGGTTGATTTCAGCTCTGAATTTGATTACTTTCTGCTGTCTACTCCTCTTAGGCGAATTTGCTTCTTTTTGTTCTAGAGCTTTCATGTGTGCTGTCAAGCTGATAGTGTATGCTCTCTCCATTTTCTTTTTTGGAGGAACTCAGAGCTCTGAGTTTTACTCTTAGCATTTATTTCATTGTATCTCATAAATTTTGGTATGTTGTGCCTTTATTTTCATTAAATTCTCAAAAGTCTTTAATTTCTTTCTTTATTTCTTCCTTGAACAAGTTATCATTGAGTAGTGCATTGTTCACCTTCCATGTGTATGTGGGATTTCTGTTCTTTTTGTCATTTTTGAAGACCAACTTTAATCCATGGTCATCTGATAGGATGCATGGGATTATTTCAATCTCCTTGTATCTATTGAGGCCTGTTTTGTGACCAATTTATGGTCAATTTTGGAAAAGGTACTATGAGGTGCTGAGAAGAAGGTATATTCTTTTGTTTTAGGATGAAATGTTCTATAGATGTCTGTTAAATCCATTTGGTTCATAACATCTGTTAGTTTCTCCTTGTCTCTGTTTAGTTTGTGTTTCCATGATCTTTCCATTGCTGAGAGTGGGGTGTTGAAGCCGCCTGCTATTATTGTGTGAAGTGCAATGTGTGGTTTTAGGTTAAGTAAAGTTTCTTTTATCAATGTGGGTGCCCTTGTATTTGGAGCACAGATGTTCAGAATTGAGAGTTCATCTCGATAGATTTTTTTTTCCTTTGATGAGTATGAAGTGACCTTCTTTATCTTTTTTGATAATGTTTCATTGAAATTTGATTTTATTTGATATTAAAATGTCTACTCCAGCGTGTTTCTTGGCACCATTTGCTTGGAAAATTTTTTCCCAGCCTTTTACTTTTAGGTAGTACCTGACTTTGTCACTGAGGTATATTTCCTGTATGCCGCAAAATGCTAGGTCCTGCTTATGCATCCAGTCTGCTAGTCTGTCTTTTTATTGGGGATTTGAGTCCTCTGATGTTAAGAGATACTAAGGAATAGTGATTGTTGTTTCCTGTTATTTTTGTTGTTAGAGGTGGAATTACGTTTGTGTGACTCTTTTCTCCTTTTGAGTTTGTTACAAGGAGATTAATTTCTTGCTTTTCCTAGGGTGCAGTTTCCCTCCTTGTGTTGGAGTTTTCCATCTATTATCATTTGTAGGGCTGGATTTGTAGAAAATATTGTGAAAATTTGGTTTTGTCATGGAATATCTTGGTTTCTCCATCTATGTTAATTGAGAGTTTTGCTGGATATAGTAGTCTGTGCTGGCATTTGTGTTCTCTTAGAGTATTTATGACCTCTGTCCAGGATCTTCTAGCTTTAATAGTCTCTGTTGAGAAATCTGGTTTAATTCTGACAGGTCTGCCTTTATATGTTACTTGACATTTTTCCTTACTGCTTTTTCATATTCTTTCTTGTTTTGAGTATTTGGTGTTTTGACTATTATGTGACAGGAGGATTTTCTTTTCTGGTCCAATCCCTTTGGAGTTCTGTAGGTTTCTTGTATGTTCCTGGGCATCTCTTTCTTTAAGGTAGGGAAGTTTTCTTATATAATTATACTGAAGATATTTACTTGCCCTTTAAGTTGGGAATCTTCATTCTCCTTTATACCTATTATTCTTAGGTCTGGTCTTCTCATTGTGCCCTGGATTTCCTGGATGTTTTGGTTTAGGAACATTTTGCTCTTTGCATTTTTTTTGACTATTGTGTCCATATTTTCTATGGTATCTTCTGTCCCTGAGATTCTCTCTTTAATCTCTTGTATTGTGTTGGTAAACACAGAATCATCATGAGATGTGATTTTAAATCCAAATCTTGCTTTTCCGGTATGTTGGGATGTCTAGTATTTACTGTAGTGGGAGAACTGGGTTCTGATGATGCCAAGTAGTCTTGATTTCTGCTGCTTAGGTTCCTGTTCTTGGCTCTCTCCATCTGGTTATCTCTGATATTTGTTGGTTTTGCTTTCTCTGTAGGGAGCTTGTCCCTCCTGTAGGCCTGTGAGTCTGTAAGCCTGTGAGCCTGTGAACCTGTGAGCCTATGTTCTTTGGAGTGAGAGCACTCCTGGCAGACCAGCTCTCTGTGGGCGGGTTTTGTGTCCAAAGGCTGAGGAACAGTCCTGACTCTGGGTGCAGATGAAGACTGGAAGGACCCTTCCCCAGGCCATCCTGCATTTTCTGAGCCCTGTGCTCTCTGGCGGGTCTCTCCTGCGGGCTGTGGGCTGTGGGCTTAGGAGGGAGAGTGCTCCTGGCAGACCAGCTCTCTGAGGGCAGGTTTTGTGTCTGAGGGCTGTGGAACAGTCCTGACTCTGGGCCCAGATGGAGACAGGAAGGCATATCCTCCTTCTAGTACTTAGACTTAGAAAGGAAAATGCATGGTGTGTTCAATTAGTTTTGAATAACAAAGAAACAAAATTTGAGGCGAGTGGGTTCGAAATGTTACACAATACATATTTATATTGGAATAATTCCTTGTTTATATAAAACCTAAATCCACCCAGGCAGCTCTTCCTTCAGACCTTTCCTTTTCACAGCTGGCTCTTGGCCCTAGGATAAAGGCACATTTTGAGTTTCTTTCTATTTGGATACAGAGCATACTGCTATGGTGGGAGGCCCAAATGGGCACTTTGAAAAGAATTTCCATCTCCGTCCTGTATGCTGAGGACAGTGAACCAACATTTGAGGTGCTTGCTTTCTTTGTAGAAGCAAGAGTAAGGTATGACCCTCGATACAGTGAGAAATGCTCCAGGAGATTTGTAGGCATTTCTAGATTCTCCTGACATTGGCTGTTGCAAGCATTCTGTCTTGTGTAATTACACTATTGTATATGCCAACATCGTCAAACACAAAGGGGTCTTTGAACCAACTCTCTTTTAACATGTTTTGCCCTTTTGGGTGGATACAAAGAAATTCTAATAAACTGGGAAGCTGTTGAACAACAGGAATATATTTCCCACCGGTGTGGGGACTAGGAAGTCGCAGACCAGAGACTAACACTCTAGCAAAAATCTACCTGGTGAGTGGCTGTCCCTGGGTTTCTGGATGGTAGCTATTTTCTGTGTCTTCACAGGAAAGAAAAAAGCAAGTCAACTTCCCAGAGTGTTCGTTACTTTTTCTTTTTCTTTTTCTTTTTTTTTTTTTCCTTTTTTTTTTTTGGCTTGGTTTTTTTTTTTGTTTTTTTTTTTTTTGTTTTTTGTTAAGGAATGAATTCCCTTCTAAGTTAGTTCCCATGACTGACTTAGTCACCCCTCCCAAAAGCCACATCTCCAAATAGCTTTACAATAGGCATTAAGATTTAACATATAAATTTTGGACAAATGCAAACATTCTATTTATAGCACAACTCCCTTGGGGCTAATAGTGGCTAATAAAGATTGGCTGAAATGAGTTTCTCAGGCAGTCATACAGAGATGTTTCTGAGACCAAACTTTTTGTTCTCAGAAAAAGCCTGGCCTGGCTTAGCATTTAGAATGATGGCTCGCCTTAACTAAAATGAGATGAGTCTTCAAACAACTTAGCATCACTCAGCTGCAACTGGATAACAATGGTGCTGGCTCGAGGTCTTTATCAGAACACAATTGTTCAGAAGGCATGCAGCACATGAATATATGCTAGCCCTTCAATATGTAGTTGTCAGGGGCAGGGAAAAGTCAAAAGAGAAACACTTCCCCTCCTACAAAGCAGCCTGCAGGCACCATGCAAAGTGGCATCATTTCACCAAAGAACTGAACAGAAGACTCAAACCCAGCCTTTAGTCTCTGCTCAGGGAAAAAGAGCGAGCTTGTCTATCACGTTGATAGGTTCCAGGCTTCTTGCCAAAGGCCTCTTCGGTTCACATAGAGACAAGCCAAAGCTTGGGCTTTGGTAAGAAGTTCCAACTTTGCCTGGAAGCAAATCTAAGGGAGAAAACAGTCAAGTGATTCTGCCACATTTTGCTTTGCAGTGTGAACTGTGTACTGTCTCCTCTTGCTAAAAACAAGTCAGCTTCTAGAAGCCTTTACTTATTTTATCAAGAAGGAGAGGCTTTTCATCTGAAGCAGCCCTGCACCTGAGCCCTCAATCACTTCCATATCTGCTCCATTCATTTGTTCAGTGCCCACCCTGTATCCGGAGTTGTAGGCTTAACAATGAGAAAAACAGGAAAGCCCAGATTTTAGGGGCGGAATCCAGACCCTAAGCAGTGAAGGTATTAAATTCTATGCTGTAAAATGCATAGAGCTACAGGAAGAGACATGTCTGAGGGGGAAAGGATGGGTAGGCAACAGGAAAGGCTGCCTCTTCAAAGAGTTTTCTTAGGAGAGACCTGAGCATCTGTCCTTAGTGCCTCTCCAGGGCTTAGAATCTGAATAGAGGTGCACACACAGCCACCTTCAAAGACGCTTCCTCAGCTAAGGCTGAATTCTCAAATAACTGTGGAGCATTAAGTAGCCAGGGCAACCACACCTGTGGGGACATGCTTGGCTGCCGAGTCTTGGGGTCAAGTCCTCAGTCAGGCTTCCTCTCCTTCCTTCCGTTTCCTACTTGCTTTCTAAGCTGTAGATCCATTTCTGACTTAACTTCACTGGCATCCTTTTTGTCGTTTTGTATACAATGAGGAGCTCAGAGCAGTACACTTCAGCTAGGAAAAGAATTAGCTAGCATGTGCATTACACTGCTCTCACATGTCCAGCTCTACTAAAACGATTCAGAGAAAAATTCCCAGCCCACATAAGTCCCCTCTCCCCCAGAAGTGAAACAGGTATGAATTGTTATTTGTTCTGAGCAAGAGATAGCACAACAAGGGAAAACATGTCTCAGCTGCATTACTCTGGACACAAATAAACAGAAACCAGGAAGCCAGATTACAAGAGACAGGCCATGATGTTTGGAGCTGTTCATGCCTCGGTATTTAAGTAGCATATGCAAACTTACGAGGGAATAATTCCATAAGTCTTTTCATCCCAAAGAACCACAATTATGCATGTTTTCTCCCTGCACAAAATCTATGTAGAAGGCAGCTCCAGAAAGTGCAGTGTGGAAGGGAGTTGATTTCCTCCCTTCAGGGGAATTCCCACCAGGTGAATTCTAGTTACACTTTTCTGGTGCCTCCAGCCATCATTCTGATACGACTTTCTCCCTTGGCTCCACGGGTGGATCAGGACTTGGCAGAAAAGCATCTTATAATTACAGGCACTGCAGCAACATTCCCAGTTCTAGCATCCTTGGGAAATGATGGCAAGTGTCCACTCAGAATGACCCAGAAAGCAGAGGCAGGCAGTAATCCAGTCTGTTGTGGAGGATGCCAGGGTCCTAGTACTTTGGTTCTCAGGTTAATTACTGATGTAGCCTCAGGGGACATTAACTGGTTGGCACTTCCAGCTCAGCCTTTGCACTGAGCACCTGCTCCTGTGTCCAGGAGCGAAACATCCTCAGGAAGATGGCTACAGATACTCCAAGTGAGCAACCTTGCAGCTCGCAGAGGAAACTACATGAAAGACAGAGATGGGGCTTGGACAGCATCTATTGCAGTCTGTATCGCTGCACCAAGGTGTGTGTGTGTGTGTGTGTGTGTGTGTGTGTGTGTGTGTGTGTGTGTGTGTCTGTTATCACAAGGAACAGCATAGGATGGTTGTTCAAGTTCTGTTCCATTTTTGTGACAAAGCACTCTGACCAAAAGCAACTGAGGGAGAAGGGGTTTTGCTTGACTCCCACTTTCCAGTCACAGTTCATCCCTGAAAGAAGTCGGAGCATGAACTCAGGCAGAAAAAAAGCGTGAACTAATGTTACTCACTGGCTGGCTCACAGATGGACCCATGCTCATCCAGCTTTTTTTATAGTCAGGACCACATGCCCAGGGATTAGTGATATCTACAATGGAGTGGGCCCCTCCTACATCAGTTGACAATAAAGACAATGTCCTACAGACGAACCTGATCTACACAATCCCTTAGTTGAGATTTGTTTCTCCAGGTAACCTTTTCCATGTCAGGTTAACAGCTAAAGCTAACTAGAACAATGGCCAAAAGAATTATGGTTTGTACTACGAAAAGAGTAGCCTGTGTGGCCTGCTGAAGTTTCTAGTTCCGTCTTTCACCTAACACCTGAGAACGTGCTGCCTGTACCACAGGGAACTGACTGAACTGTTGTGTCAGCCTATCCCCTGCCTGGCTGAAACTAGCCTATCGTAGGAGACCAAAGTCCAAGTTTCCCGTGTGCCCTTGCAAGGTCCCACTCTTTCTACATTAATATGCTCCTCTCTCTTCGTAGACTATTTGAGTCTCCTTTCATGTTCTCTATGCACATTCAGCCTTCAGTGACCCCTCTGAAGGCGCTATACTGTCCCCACCATGTGGTCTTTGTAGGAGAGGGTTTCTCTTCCTGCCACGCTTATCCTCAACATCATCCTCAACATCACCATCACAAGTCCTAGTTCTTATTTTGCTTCATCAGACCCATCCCACAGGTCTTAGGGCACACACTGTGCCTACAGGGAGGCCCGAATGGATGCTGCAAGCATGAGGCTACAACTGCCAATGTCTCAGCATGCATCAGCATTAGAATTCTCGAGCACACAAAGTAGAAACTCTACTTGGATCCTGCAAAAGATAAGAAAGTTCTTTGATCATCAGTCTTGTGAAAAATAAACAAAAAACCCTAAAGACTATTTATTTAAGGGTGGGTATACAGCAGGAAGGAAAAGGAATAAAGGGACGAGAAAAGACAGGAAACATCAACACAAAAGCAACATTTTTTTTTTAAGATTTTATTCATTTATTATATATAAGTACACTGTAGCAGTCTTCAGATACACCAGAAGAGGGCATCAGATCTCTTTACAGATGGTTGTGAGCCACCATGTGGTTGCTGGGAATTGAACTCATGACCTCTGGAAGAGCAGTCGGGTGCTCTTAACCGCTGAGCCATCTCTCCAGCCCCACAAAAGCAACATTAACCTACAAGGTAGACGGGTGTACAGTCCACTCAGTGGAATTCTGTTTGGTCATGGAAAATGACGGTGTATATGTGTCACTTTCCACATGCTATAGTACTGATTCTAAACACAACTGTCCAATAGCACCACATACTCAGTATTGCTCCATCTGTATCTTCAGTGGAAACTGAGGTGTGTTTCCACAAGCACTTTTACATTACCTGTCTCTTCTACATCAAATTTGGCAAAGGGGCTTGACCCTGAGGGCGAACCAATGTCACACACATCCAGTTGTTCTAATGGATGTTCATCTCTGTTTCTTCATTTTCCCCTTAATAGAGAGGAAGAACATGTCATAACTAGAATAGATACAGGAACATGGAGCTATCCCCAGTGAGGGAGAAAGCAGAGCCTAATTGTTCTCTCCAGGGCTCTCCACTTTGACTGTAACTCCAACTGAATGATTCCTCCTTCAGCTTCCTCTCCTCCCTATACAGGGCCCCATGTCACTCCAAAATTTCAATGGAATCAAGCCAGGACAGAAATAAAAAAAAAATCAAATTTAAATCAGTGTTCTACCCTGTCATTCACTGGGAGTCCTCCCAACTCACAGGTCATGAGGCACCCTGTCAGACCTGTCACCATGACAGACAGACAGACAGACCGACAGACAAAGGAAGCAAGGAAGGAAGGGTGAAAGAAAGAGAAGGAAATCTTATAGGATAGCTAGACTCAAGTGGAGATAAACATGTTTGTGTAAGCTGACCACTCTCTATGGAAGAGTCCAACCCTATCATAAAACCGATTTCAGACACATACCATAGAGAAAAGCTGCTAATTCCTGATATTACCATCTATTCACCTGAGACTTGTTCAGAGAAGGCAATTGCTTGGTCCTGTTACATATCCACAATCAAAAGACTGGGAAGGAACGTTCTCAGCTGAGGCGCAGACAAAGGAGCTATAGGAAAATGGGGCAAGGGGTATTTTCTTGGGACCTACTTTGACAAATGACACAGAGACGAGAGGCTGGCCTAGCTCCTGTCAGCCATTGTCACAGCACTCCTCTGCAGATACAATCCTGATTTGAAAGAGTCAGGCCGAAACCCTTTAGGGGGGACATTTTACAGCAAGGCTTTGCGGCCTTCTGAAAAAAGTTTTGTTCTTAGTTGAATCCTTGGAGAAAATGCATAAAATCACTGCATTTAACCCTTAAAAACTGACAGCCCGAAACAGTTCTCCCTGTGTGTGGCATGAGAGACCACCACCTCCTAGGCACGAGTGTGTGTGACTCCAATAGGTAGCCCTCCACTGAGCAGGAAGACAGCAGCACAATTGGTAAAGCAGAACCTTCTGCAAGGAAGGCAGAGGGCTGAGCACTGAGCAGGAGCAGAGGCGATCCCTTGTAGCACACTTAGATGTCTAGATAGATGCTGATGAAGATATTTAAGAAAAAAATTAAAATTCCAAATAAAGGATCCAGTTTATATTTGCACAGCTCAGTAGCAATTGTTTCGTGGTGACAAAGGAGAGAACCCCGGGAAGTCCCTTGGGACAAGGGACTGGGGTACCTTCCAGGGGCTACAGCCATCACCACTGTACATTTTCATCACCCCCAAATGAAAAACCCTCCAGCCCCTGTACACAACTGCTTCCTGATCCTCATTTTCCCTAGTCCATGCCTTTCTGTTCTCGTGGTTTTCCTGCTCTGATCCTGAATGAGGAATCACACATACTGTGTGTATCTGTCTCTGGCTTTATTAATTTAACAAAGTTTTTAAGGTTTGTCCAAGTTGTTACATGTCGCAGTACTTTAGCCCTTTTGGTGGCTGTATAACATTCCACTGCGTGGATATACCATACACATTTATCCAACCACTTGAAGGATAGTTGAGCTGTTCCTTTCCCATTTGGACCATTGTAAACGGTGCTGCAAGGAGCATTTGAGGTATTATCTGAGATCTGTTTTAGTTCAAATTTTTGATTATATTATACCTTGGAATAGAAATGATGATTATCTGATCATTCTGTCCAGTTAAAATCATCTAACATGATTTTAACAACCATAAGAGCAATAGAAATGGCTATGGAGTCTCATTGATCCATCTTTGGCCACATGCTCATCTCTGAAACAGTCCCTGTGGGAAGGAAGGCGGGGCATCCTAGTTGTGAAGATGTGTCTACATTTACAATGAGAAAAGCACCTTCAAATGGCATGCACTGGGATAGACACCATCCGGAAATCAAAATGGGGGCCTGGAGAGATGGCTCAGACAGAAAATGTTTGAAATGCATCATGAGGGCCTGTGTTCAGGGCTCAAGCACCCATGTAACATGCCGTGTACAGCAGGTGCTACTATAATCCCAGACCAAGGAGACAATAGGTGGACCCCATGTCCAGTGAGAGGCCCTGCTTCAAAAAGTAAGGTGGAGAGCCTTTGAGAAAGACTCCCAATGTTTACCCTTTTCTTCATATGTACACACACCCACATGCACACATATGCACAGACACAAGAGCACATGAACTTAAATACACAACGTATAAACACATATAATAAAATTGTTTTCATAGGAGGAGAATGAAGAAAACATGAAAGATGATACTGAGAAGTGTCCACTGCATGGACAGAGCAATGAAGTCACTGATCGTCATAGTGATCTGGAGTGTGTGGTTGCTGAAAAGTCAGTGTTTGACGGACTTCACAGAGAGCACCCATCATCCCAGAGCACAGAGGAGAAAACCGGGCCAAGAGAACTTCAGTGTCTCACTCAAAGTCACACCACGAAAACATGGTTGAGAATGGATTTGAACCTAGATGTCTCCAGTGCAAAAGTCTCTGTCTTTTCCTCTGTCTCAAGCTGGTATTTTATGGAGTAGCAAGCATGAAGTACTCTCAATGAGCCCCTAAGTCCCTTCTTAATATTGACTCTTGTAGGCTGATGTCACAGGTGAGGCAGGTACAGGCTAGAAGGAGGCCTGTCATTGGAGGAGAAGGCAGGATGGGCGGGAGAGAAGTTTGAAGGAAGAGGAGGAGACTAGGGGAGAGAGGAAGAGACAGGAGGGAGAGAGTAGAGAAGCAGTGGCAGGACAAGATGGCAGGTGATGTTAAGATTCTGCTCTGTGTATTTAGAGGTTGTTATTAATGTTCTCAAGGGATGGATAGTACCGGGCTTTGTATGTTTAAGTGGGCAATTATATCTTACCAATTGGATCTAAGATTATTGTGTTGTGTGTTCCTTTATGCGAGGGTTTGAGTGTAGGAAAGGGTGTGGCTGGGATGTGTTTCCGCCAAGATACCTAGCAGATACCTTGGGCAAAGAGGTGCAGACACAGCGGGGTAAAAGACAACACTACTCATTATTATTTTTATATTTTCACAACAACAGACTCTTCTGGGTACCATAACATGCATCTGTATAGCTGCATTGATGCAATCCCCTGGGGTCATGCTTGAAGGTCCACAGTCCTCTACCTCACACTCTATGGCACATGAAGCAAAAAGAAAGACATGCTTCACCCTCATTGAAACCAAATACTGCATCCCTCACCTGACAACAGATTTTGTAGACCTGGTTAGATTTCCAGCAACTCACCAGGGCCTCCTGTACTCTACACTGGAGTTAGTGCTCTCAAAGAACACAACAAAACACATCCCTACCTTTTGGCTCCTTCAAGAGAGACTTTTGGCCATTGGCTCAAACTATTTCTCTTGACTAGCAAATCTGATGTGATTCAGTGCCACAGGACTCTGGTTCATAAATACCCGGGATCTGATGTCTCCACACTCAGCTCAGTTGCTAAAATGGTGCCTTGTCTCCCTCCTCTGTCTGAGCTTGAAACAGAACAAAGCCCTCACAGTGCCAATTGCCTAATAAGATCGGTATTTTTTTTCTATGCACAATGCATCTCAAGGGATTGTTGTCATTTGTCTTCTGCAAATGACAGTCCTGCTCTCTGGCTCCCTGGTTTCTAGGGGAGAAATGTTACTGCACAGCTTGCCTCTAGTGACGTTTCATAATTATAGCAAAAGCCCAATGTTAATAGATCTTTCTGGCCAAATACACCCCAGACACCCAATGCCAAAAAACCAATGCTTCATAGTTCCCCATTCTGATGATGTGCGTGCATTACCCTTATGTATGCTTGTTCATGCATGCACCAAAGTAGCCATTATGGTTGCAGTAATACCTCAGTCAGTAAAATGTTTGCCTGCCGAGCATGGGGACTGAGGTTGATGCTCAGAACCAACTTAAAAAGGCATGGTGGTGCACGCTTGTGATCTTAACACCAGAGAAGTGGAGAGAGGAGCCCTGGGCTCTCAGGCCAGCTAGAGAAGGCTAGTTAGTGAGCTCCTGGCCAATAAAAGACCATGTCCCAAAGGACGGCACCTGAGGCTCTCCATCTGTGTTCTCATGTGCCAAATGACACACACACACACACACACACACACACACACACACACACCTTGCACACACTCACCTTGCACACATGCTCACAGGCACATGCGCACATGCTCAGACCCTTACATGCAGACACATCATGTCACTTTTAGATG